>NC_073696.1:93362258-93662258 GCF_029784165.1 Wyeomyia smithii
CATCTAGCAGATATATCCCAGGGTCTTCCTTTCCTACTAAAATTTTCCATCTCACGTAACATTTATGAGGGCACGTAGAGTTCTCTGCGGTTCTCTCAAGTAAATGTTGGACTAACATTCCTTTTCCGTTCCCCAACAGCTGCAAGGACGTGGCCAGGGCGGTAACAAATCTCTGGAGACAACTGACGTTTGTTTAGAAACATTGGATTGGATCCCAAATTTCATGTTGTTGCTCACAAACGAGGGAAATTTGTTCTCGTAAACAAAGTGTTGTTGCTGACACCACCTACGAAGTTGTGCAGCTGTTTATGCTATGTTATGCTAGAGGGTTAAGGGCGAAGATACGGTGTTCTGGCCAGATTTGGCGTCGGCCCACTACTCGAAGCGATCGTTGGAGGAGATGGAGTGTCTGAATATCGATGTGGTACCGAAGTCGGCGAAACCACCCAACGTCCCCCAGCGGCGTCCCATCGAGAATTTTTGGGCAAACTTGAAACGCAAGATCTATTCCAACAATTGCGTCGTGAAAACGGAGGAGTAATTAATAAAAAAAAAAAACCTAAATTAATCCACATAGCGGTCAGACTCAGCCTTTCTCATTCAAACTTATTATTTGTAAAAATAGATTTACATGAATGCTTAAATCCAATAAATGTTTATCCACTCTTTGGGTTCTAAAATATTGATGTTGTAATTAAAGTATAAAATATGAAATTTGACGTAATGTTAGTACTTAAGAAATAGCGAAATAAAAGCAATGACTCTTAATTTCGAACAATTTAATCACGAGCGATGCCGTGAACGTTCAGATAGTACGATACCACATTTAAATCATGTTGAGGCCATATATATTGATCGAATCAGGTAAAGTGTTGAATAGTCTTTGAATTTCTGTTCTTTCTAAAACTTTTAAACAGCATATCAAATTGTTATGAAGTTTGTTGTTTGTAAGTTTGAGAGATGACTCATTTGTATGACACTAGTTATGTTCAATAAAGTCGTGTAGTACTTGAGATAATAGACTTTCGTTGTTTTACAAATTAAAACATAACGCTTGCTTAAGCTTGATTACAATCAAATGAAAAGGTAACGTATGGGGCAGCCAAACTTTGTAACCACGTGTTCAATCATAATTCATCAGTTAAAAATATGAGTGAGTCCAAGTAAGTTGTCTTGGAATATGTTTCTTTTCATAGCTGGATTTCACATTTTTAAACATAACAGGCAAAGTAATAATCCGTTTGAAAAAAAAATCATTAGGGTCTTATGGGGCAACAAGACCTTTTATATGACACTAATTTTATAAAAATCGGGCCAGCCATCTCTGAGAAACATGAGTGAGATTAAATAGTCTCCAGAACACGTTTCTTTCCATAACTCCTGAACCACATATTCAATCTTCATAAAATTCAAAAGTTAAGGGTTTTTATGGTAGCCCGTCATTTGAAACTAATTTTAATCAAATCAGATGTGTGGTTTCTGAGATATTGATGTTTCGTGATTTTTACACTTTGATACATAACCTCTAAACTAGAAATCAGATTACAATAAAATTCAATAGGGTCTTATAGGGCAACTAGACCTTTCATTTGCAATTAATTTCATTGAAATCTGTTCGGTCAGACCATCTCTGTGAATAGTGAGTGCGAAAAAAGGTGCACATACACACGTACACACCCACACACAAACATATACACCTATACATGCTTATATGCAGAAAATGCTCGATTCGTCTAACTGAGTCGAGTAGTATATGACATTCGGCCATTTGGATCACTTTTCTACCTTTTAATTAGCCAGTGATCGTTAGGAGGAAGTCAATATGTTAACTTTCATTATGTGATTTCACATTTTCATGAACAACGGACAAAGTTACAATCCGATTGCAATGAAATTCAATAGCAACCTATGGGGCAACTAGACCTTTCATTTGACACTAATTTTGTGAAAATCGTTTCAGCCATCTCTGAGAAAAATGAGTGAGTTTAAACAACCTCAGGATAACTTTTCTTTACATAACTTTTGAACCATATGTTCAATCATTACGAAATTCAAAAGTTAAGGGTTCTGGAGACAGCCCGATCATTTGAAACCAATTTTATTAAAATCGGTTGTGTGGTTTCTGAGATATTGATGTTTCGTGATTTTTACGTTTTGATACATAACCTCTAAACTAAAAATCCGATTACAATGAAATTCAATAGTAACCTATGGCGCAACTAGACCTTTCATTTGCAATTAATTTTATGAAACGGTCCAGCCATCTCTAAGAAAAGTGAGTGAGAAAAAAAAGTTGCACATACATACACACACACACACATACACACATACATACATACATACAGAAAATGCTCAGTTCGTCGGAAGAAGTCGAGTGGTATATGACATTCGGCCATTGGGACCACTTTTATACCTTTGGTTTTTCCAGTGATTGCTATACCTTTCTAGGAGAAAGGCAAAAATCAAACCAAAAAGTTTGGAGCAAAAAACATATTTTACAGACATAGTCATACGAAACTTAAGTTATTTCAAAATCTTCAGTATATAGAACAAAAGTCTTGTTAGCAAAGTTGTTTGTAATGAAATTATCTACAACTTTGCAGAAGACAACTTTTAGTTTCATGCAGAAACAAAAAAGTAAGAAATTTTATTTTTTACATAGTAGGCTATGGCTATCGTTGCATAGCACCATCATGTGGGCAATTTCAATACAAACAATTGCTTCGAAGACACTATAGTCCTAAAGTGAAGCACTTAGGCACTATAGAATTAAGTTCGCGACATTGCTATTTTAAACCACTGTGATCTGGTTCAAATTTTCAAGAAAAAGCTAAAGGGTAATTTATCTACACCAGTTAAGACGCACTACGAAGACTGTAAAGATAATGAAAAGCTGTCGATAATTGTTGGTTTCTTTTGAGAAATAAATAGCGATACGAAAAAAGAGGGATAGAGAAGAAGAAAGAGTAGTGAGAGAGAAAAATTATACAGAAAGTAAAATATCCCATGTTTAAAATATACTTTGGTCAAAACTCTACAGTTCAAGCAACCAATAACAGATCGCACTCAGTATGATTTTCAAAGAGCTCTGGGGCTTTCATTTGAACATGCGAACATCAAAATCGGAATAAGCGTTCTGTAAAAAGAGTGATTTTTTATTATTTTTCTTTTAAGGGTCGATTTTAATATACTACACATATAAACAACATATTTACACATACATACGTACAGGCTCACATACAAAAACATACATGAATTGTTCAATTCGTCGATCTGAGTAAATTGGTTTACAACACATGGCTCTCCGTGCCATTAATTTTGCCCTAAAAGTTTAATGTCTCATATAAAAAATACGCTTTGGTCAATATTTTAAAATTTAAGCCACTAATCAAAAATCCACTCGGTAGCATTCTGCGGAGCACAGTAGCTTCCGTTTGCGTATAAGATCATTAAAATCGGATATTGCGTTCTGTAAGAAAGGTGCGTTAGTATTTTGCGGCACATACATACAGACAACATACATACACACACACATACACACACATACACACACACACACACACACACACACACACATACACACACGAACAGACATTGCTCAGTTCGTCGAGCTGAGTCAGATGGTATATACGATTCGGCCCCCCGGATCATGGATCTATTTTGCGTTTTTCGACCGATTTTATAACCTTTGTTTAATATAACAAAGGTAAAAAATTGGCCGCCATCTTGGATCTCGCCGCCATCTTGGATTTTATCAGAAATATATGTTTTTGAGTAAGTTTGCAGCAACCGATTCTAAATTTAACATCACCATTGGAAAGCTGAGAATAAATGCTTTAAGAAACATTAAAAAATTAGGTGAGCATTGAGTTTACCTTGCCATTCAAATTACTTTTCAAAATCGAGATCCGAACAGTTCAATGCATGACGCATGCTGAGCCTGTAGTGTGCGTATGATGTGGACAGTTAGCCACGCACCGCAATTTTTGAGTAGCCTTCAATCAATTGGCTGAATTTCGTTAGGTAGCAAACGTACCCTCTTCGTCGAAAAGAATTAGCTAGGGAAAGTGATGATTCTCTACTCTTACTTTATTTGCGCTGGCATACGCAAATCTTCTCCAGATTACTATCTTGGTATACCATACCTAAGTTTGTTTATAGTAGTTTAATGCATGAAAACAGCAGCATGTATATAACAGTAGCAAAAACAACATCTAACATTAATTTGTTTAATTACTAACTACGCGAAAACTGTCCTGTGTACAGGGAACCAAACTTTGTTCTAGCAAAAAATCGTCGAGAAGCTTGCTCACAAATAACGTTACACTCAAGGAGGAGCAAAGGAGTGAAGAAATAAACAATGTAAATGGAGTGGAAAGGGGTCGAAGATACGATTTTTTGCTTTGTGTAATTTGTGAACAGACCCAAAGTCACACAACCATTGAGCCATCCACATTTCACGTGGAAAACTTTAGGGAGGGGGGTCTGTGTGATGTCCACGGTGGATACAAAATTTTTAGAATTTATATGAGCAGTTGCCCACGGAGGGGGAGGGGGAGGACTAAATCCTTAACAGCATATTACGTTTATTTGATAGGGTAACGGACCCATAAATCGCCCACTTCATTCATGACTAACCAGTTAAACGTTATAAATTTTCATGTGTTACTTCGACGATGTGTAGTATTTACTGTATAGTGCACAATAAACATTGTGTTGCACATTCGGGTTGCTTTACAACCAAAATAACTTATCTAGTCTAGTTAAATAGAAATTTCCTGATGGGTGTCCGAACCCCTAAATTCGACCCCGAAAATCCTAATTTCGTTCACCTAAGGATCCATTTTTCGCCCACCTCGGAAATATGATGAAAACAGCTGTTAAATGAAACAAATCAATTTATGAAAAGAAAATCAACTTAATTATGTAATGCAATTGGTTAACCGTGATAAGCATTTATTTTATAAATTACCAGCTGATTACCCAGCCTTACTCGGGATTCCATGTTAGCTCTTGTTGTTATGGTGGCTTAGTAGTTGTTACGGTCTGGTTTTTTTGATATTCTATGTTACTATTGAACCTATAATTTCAAACTGGATTGTAAGAAGATCATGTTGTCAAAAATGAGTCAATCTTTGGTTTATTCTCCTAAAACAATAAATTTTATATAGAAAAATACCTATGTCAAGTTTGGTCTAGCTGTTCCGCAATGAACATGATATATATACTCAAATACACCGCTATTTTCATATTAAAAGATTTTAAAAACTCATATTTGTTTCAATTTATAGTCTTGATATATCTTCAATTTGAAAATGCACCAGATCCAGCAACTTTTCGAAACGTATTTTGAACTCTCCGCTATCAAATCATTATTATTACTGCTACATCAAGAAGCGAGAGGTGAAAACAAACAATCGATCAAAGCGAATTTTTGAAGTGCTTCTCCAAAAATGTTTTCATGAAAGTCCACAAAGCGCTGGAAATGCAACATCAGCCACAGATATTCCTAGAACATCCAAATAGTAATCGATAACATTGGTTAATCATGTATGCAGAGTACCGGAAAACGTCGATTTACTTTTCGTAAACCGGAAATCGCCGTGTCGGGTTTCAAAATGGCGTCGGACACCGATTCTAATAGCGAATTTTTTATTCCACCAGCTCACCTCGTTTTGACCTGGAAGCGCACTAACTGCTGTCAAAACCCTTTTTTATTCGCTCGATTTTGACCCAGTTTTGACCTGGCTTGCTGCCCGAAGCGCACTGTAAATTTTGTCAGCTTCAACCCACCACCGCACGTGCTAAGTTCTTTCTCACTTGCGTCTTAAATGGCGATGACGTTTTATTATTCCTCGGTAGTTTTGCCCACACACAGTGGAATAAAGAAATTCGCTATAAGTTTCTGAGCATGATCTTTTTTCTAGATGGTTATCCCTTTCTTTCCTTTCAATTCTATGACCATCAGCTCTGTGAAAAACACACGTATACCAAGTTTGATGGAAATCAATACAAGCATTCAAAGGTTATGTTGAAATATACATGCATACAAATCTTGATTTTTATATAAAAAGACCATATTAAGCTTGTGTCGGAAACGTTGTTAATATTTTCCACTTAATTGTTATTCACAGACAGGGCGAAAATTAGGCACACATCATATTCCCAAAACAGTGTATAGAGATTCGCCCAGGGCGAAATATGAAATTTTTATTTTTCGCCTCTTTATAATTATGAAAAATCTTCAGAAAAATCGATAACTAACATGAAATCATTAAAATCACATTCAGGAAATTTCAAATGCCTATAAAAAAACAATATGCTCATAGTTTGAAGTACACTTCCGCTTAGAAATATTTAGCACTCGTTTCTGCAAACCAAAAAAAAATCAGTCTAACTAGCAGACGCTCTATTGATAGCTCGTAAAATAGTAAAATATTATAACCATGAATCACGTACCAGCGTTAAAGATATCATGAGATTTCGAGCTTGAGAGTAGCGAATATAAATCATTGTCTTTGAACATTCAAAAGGATTAATATCGTGAGGATCCATAGGAGGGCGAAATATGGTGCCCGGACGAAATATGGTTCCTCTACCCTATTGGCCGCGCGTTGCTTTGTACTGTTTGAAGCTCGATTTTGAAAAGTGACCAGAATTACAAGGTAAACTCAATTATCACCTGATGTTTTGAATGTAGGTATCTTAAAGCATTTTTTCTCAGCTTTCCAATGGTGATGTTAAATTCAAAATCGGTGGTTGCGAACTTGCTCAAAAACACGTTTTTTTATGAAATCCAATTTTTTCTACTTCAAATGAAAGCTCTATCATTCATCTTTGAAACGATGTGTTGGTTGCAGAGGGTTCAATGACAAATTCAAGAGAATTAAAAAGGAAAAAAGAATTGCTCAAAAATCAATTCTTCTACAAACCGTTTAACCGATTTGTGCCCGAGGGGTCCATCAATATGAACTAACCTAATTGGTTTTCTCATTTTTTCACTACATGCAGTTATTTGGACACAAAAATCCTTTTTTAAAGACCTCATGTCACCACTGCACAGCAGGCATGTCTAAGCCCACCACACCACTGCGTGTGTGTTTAAGGCGATGCCACGGAGGGTATTTTCATTGCCCTTCAGTGCTTATACAAAACAGAAACCCACAGTGCTCTTAATAAAACAGCCCTTCAGAAGCTTCAACAAACACCAGCCCGAGTGTTCCCGAATTCGTGAGCCCTAGGAAGCCCGCTTGCTGACACGTGTTTTCTCAAACGCTCCATTTTTACAAACGTATATATAAAAAAAATATTGTAGGTGGTTGTATGCGATGACTACGTCCATTATTATATCATTGTTGATCTCGTCGTGGGGACCAATGCTTGTGTGTTCCCCGAAACTGCAAGCCCTCGGTTGCCTCATGTGCCGAAGTTGAAAACCCTCGGCTCGCGTGTTAACGAATGGCTCTTTCCCCCATGCCTGCTGCGGTCCAAAATATCAATTTCGCGAACTTAGTTCTGTAGTGGCTAAAAGCTTTACTTTAGGACTATAGTGTCTTCGAAGCAATTGCATATGCATATGTGTTATGCAACAACAACCAAAGCCTACTATGGTAAAAATAGAATTTCTAACTTATTTGTTTCTGCATGAAACTCAAACCTGTCTAGGGCAAAGTTGTGGATAATTTCATTACTAAAAACTTTGCTAAAAAAAATTTTCTCTATGTATTGTAATTTTGAAAAACAAAAGTTTCGTATGACAATGCCCGTAAATTCAGTTTTTCGCTTCTAACTTTTTTTTTGATTTTTTTTCTGAAGACAATATTCTAGAAAATTTTAGGCCTTATCATTTTAGAAAAATTTCATGAAGACACTGTACTAAGATTCTTTTTGGTTTGAAAGATATAAGCAATTTCAACAATAATTTACCCAAGTTTCTACTGCGGATTGGCGAAAAAGGGGGACGCCCGGAAGCATACACTCACCGCCATTTTTTAGTTTCAGGTTAGTTCCACAAAATGGTGTAAGAGTTACTCGTCCAATTCGTCACAATTTTGAGTACGAGCGTTAAACATTTTTGTAGTTTTGGGCATTCTTCCTTTAGCATAACGAGATATAATCATAGTAATATGCTTTTGGATGATTTGTGTATGCATATATGATTGAATATGTAAGTGCTCGCCCCGCAATTGTCCTATACACTTAACGGTTGGCTGCGAAGTCTGTGTATAGTAAACAGAAGGCCAAGTTCCGAATCGGAATGGAGCACCAAAGCTTTGCTTTTTTTATATCGTTGGGTGGGTTGGAAATCGTGCATGCGGAATGCTAGCGATACCTCAGTCGCGTTCATAACGTCACATGGACTGAAGCGGGAGGATGCGCTCTTTAACTTACTGTTCAACGTCGCTAAGGTCCCGTAGTTTGGGAACCCGCACAAAACTAGCGCTGTATAGGACGCTTATACTTCCGGTGTCACTTTACGAACATGAAGCATGAACGCTGAAGGAAACTGTTCGACGAGTGCTCGGAGTTTTTGAGCGTAAAGTTCTGCGATCGATACTTGGCGGTAAACAGGAAGATCCCAAGTAACAAAATAGGCAATATCTGAGTTTTATAGTGCCAGATAGAACCAAAACATAAAACCTTCAATGCCGACCACGCGGCTATAAAGACCAATTAACAACAGCTATATACATGTGCCATGGCTAGTTGGCCCAGGTTTATTGCAGTCATCAAAACTTCATTTGCGCTCCATCATAGGACCAGACGTTTTCAACAGGCCGATTTGCTTGCCATAGAATGGTCTCTGAATTTTAACTGAAATATATTCTTCAAATTAAGTGTAAAGCACCAAATTCTATCTTGATTTTATTTCTCAAAGACAACGTTATACTCCGACAGTGTCGTGAAAACAGAAATGTCTGAGTTTTCTTTCTATAATGATCAATTACCATTGTCATTCAAATCTTTCTGGTGCATGTTAAAACACATTCCGAGAAATATTTATGGTGAAAGGGGTCACAATTTTTATCGTAATTACCGCGCGCCGTCGTGATCTTGTAGAAAATGAATATTCAATTAAAAATTTAATTCCTCTGCACTAAGGTGTTGATTGGATAAATGCCATGATTTGTTAAATTTTGTTAAATTTATAGTTCAATCCATCATTCGAATTTCAAAACTACCCTATGGTATCGGTAATATTGTTAAATAAAATGCTGATTTAGGATTGAGTTTCATAATTTTGCATTATACCCATTCAAGACGACGTGTTGTTTTCAGATAAACCCTCGAACGCATCCAAAATCCTTCATCATAACTGATTCTCTTAATTTGATCAGAACACAGTATATCTTGAACCCAAACAAGCCTATCATGGTATTCCCCAAATATTAAGTTACGATCCCCAAATTTTATTTCAGCCACAATTATAGTTTGCAGGTTTTAGTTTTATTTGGTCATCAGTAGGACTATCATACAACTTCATGCGTATGACGATTGGCATACATAGTATGGCTGTAAAGAATATTTGCGGATCGTATTTCATGGCTATTAAATAAATCCAAAATATAATCATAGAGTTTATTGTAAGTTAGCATAAAACGAAAACAAAACAATCCTAAGTCTTTGAAGCATTTTGATTGTTACTTGGAATGGAGAGTGACGCAGACGCATGAATCACGAGTTGTACCAGGTATACAAACATGCTGATATAGTGAAGGTAATACAGCGGGGCAGGCTTCAGTAGGCTGAACATGTAGCCAGAATGCTTGACGAGAGAGCCGCCAAAACTATCTTCAGTAGAGAACCAGGGAGAGGTCGTCGACTTCGTGGTAGGCCTCGCATGCGGTGGAAGAAGATGCACAATCTTCTGGTGTACGAGGAGACTGTAGAACGGCTGCCCAAGACAGAAGAAGCTTGACATCTCTAATTCGCTCGGCCCTAGACCGGTGAACGGTTCTTTAGCCAATAAAGTAAGTAATACGATTTGTTATATGCTAGAAATAAATTTTGTATGTTTTATGTGTTAGAAGTAAGCAACAAAAAGATATAGGGCTTTTATGCCTAAATGATGGACTTTGCCCATCACCTATTTTATGTAGACTTCACAGTCAGATCGAATTAAATGAGAATAATAATAATTTGACTTTATTTTGTTCACGTTTGGCAGCAGGGTCCTTTTGTACGTGTTGCTTGATTAAAGATTAGGACAATGTTTCAATGATTTCTGGCAAAAATAAATAAATTTTGTATTAGGAGGCTACAAAGACGAACTTTCTAGAAACATAATTCTAACTTTTAGAAAGAATATATACAGCCTCATAGATATGAAATGGTGCTGCTGATATTCGTTCGAAATTATGCACATTTAAGATATATGCGGTTGTCGTCCTAAACTAAATGGTGCAGCAACGCCGGCCAGGTATTAGCTAGTATTTCATGAAAACTTGGAAAAATAATCCGTGTTTGCATCAACGTAATCGGTTATAACAGGAACGAGACCAGTTAAACAACACTGTGCTACAAATGAAAAAAAAAATGCAAGAACTTCTGAAGTGACCTAGTGTAGGTTGTAGGTCTTGTTGAGTGTAACATTCGCTCATACTAGAAATTTTCCAAACACCCCCAAAATCTGAAGTTATGGTCAAAATATGGTTTTTTGGACTTCAGCGCATATAATATTTTTTAACTCAGTCATTTGTCAACCGATTTTCAATATTGAAGCAGGTTTAGAAAGACGACAAATAGAGCTTTTAAAATATATACAGGTTTGTTCTAATATCAATAAAACATGCTAAGTTATTTGAGTTTATATCTAATTTTATAGACTTTTTCTCGCAATTTTTCAATTTAATTTTAAATTTGCCGTCTATTTTTGTAAGAAGCATACCACAAATACACTTTAATTTCGAAAGTATATTCAATTCCGAATCAAATGAAAGCAGTTTTGTGGAAATCGGTTGGTATTTGGCTAAGTTATGTATTTTATAAAGAAAACCAAAATTTTTAGCTTCTATCGCACATTTATTTCACGGGGCTACAAATGATGAAAAAATGCAAGAACTTTTGATGTGACTTAGTGTGGGTTGTAGCTTTTGTCAAATGTTACTTGCGCATTTACTTGACGTTTTTCAAGTACCCCGAAAACTATAAGTTATGTTCAAAACCCTGTTTTTTACCTTAGCTCAGATTTTTATGTTTAATACGGTTATTTTTCAACTGATTTTTTATATTTTAGCTGTTTCGGAAAGGCGAAAAATAGAGCATTTGAAACATATGACCATGCTTGTGTTAGCGAACACAGTGAATATCTTTTATTGATAGCTTTAAAAGCCCATCTGAGTCTGTTTGAGTTATATCACCCACGCGATGAAGCGTTTCGGACTTCAAATCTGTTAAGAGCCGAGCTGATGGCTTTCTAAATTTAAAATCTGCCCGAATTTGGAACATCTGGTGAACTTTTTAATAGTAGACAGCTTTCGTGTCTGGCTACCATAAAAACAGTTTATTCAGAAGCATTTATTGGGCCCGCTCTTGGAGAAGAACCTTGTACTGCGCAAGTTTGGCATCCCACAGAGTAATTGTTTGCATTGCATTCGAAACACGGAACTAAATTGTTCACTTCTCAGCACTGCAGAAAGAACAAGTTTGGTAGAGTCACCGTTGTTGTTTTGAAACTTTCTTCCGCAGTAGCATTTCAAGAGTAGTTTTAGGCGCGCTTTGACAAAATAATTGCATCTAACCAGCCGGTCGCAGTTCAGAAACGGGCTCCGTGCGACTCCATCGGCACAGCTGCGATAAAACAAATCAGTGCATAGGTTTATTGTACCGTAAGCCTTCGCCGACGGCGCTGCAGCCTATCCTTCACCGTGCCCTTACGTTCGCCAGAAGGTTCGACATAAAACTTCCGAGTTATGTCAGAAATGTTTAAAACAACCGACCACGTATACTCGTATACACACTTAATGATTGTACGGTTCATAATTCGACTTGTTGCTTGCGGGTTTGGTAAACATTGAAGCTGGAATGTGCTTTCTTCGTCCTGAAAATTCCGGCCCTGGGGGGTGCAGGACTGTAATGACGTTCATAAAAATTCTTTACGACTTTATTCAAATTTTCGGCTATAAATTTATAGCTCAACCATCGTCCATCTCCCCGGAGCGAGATGAAAGTACTCTCGTTTGTAAGGGAAAGAAGGGCGGTCACCTTGCGTCGCCGCTCTACCGCACTGCCGGTGCCAGTTGTGTGATATGCTATCGTTTTGTTCAATCTGAGTAATTTGGTGTGAATGTGGAAATTCATTGATTTATGGAATATGCATGACAATGGGTGCGACTGGGGGAGGAAAGCCAAGGCTGTCAAACGGGAAAAGTTTGTCGTTGGATTTAACCCGAAACTTTATCAATATCAAAGCTAACTCGTCAGTTAACTATTAAGAAAGGTAAGCTGTGGTTGGGCACAGATGAAAATGAGTCAAGTCTTGCACACGTATACATGGATGAGAAGATTTCAAAGGTCAACATGTCAGAGATGGTCACAAGGCAAGGAGTCAATAGTTCATGCTGTTAATTAGTAACCAGTACAGCAAATTTTTGTCATATTCTCGCAATATCTAGAGAATATGGTAAGTGCAGTAAGATTTTCCATTTGAGCGTTCTTTTTTAAGTTTTAACGATTTTGGCAATAGGAGGCCAAGCGTTGTCATGCAGTGCATTTTCGTGCTTCTACTCGTGTTGTGTTCCTCAATGATTTTTGGATATGTCGAAATTGACCTGCACTTACTTTTGGCACCATCTATAAAAAGCAGCAAGACACTAGTTACGCATCTAATAATAATTTACTTTGGTTACAATATTCAAATATCGATATATGTTTTCGGTGTGAACTTGCTGCAATTGAATTATTTCAGATAGTGCTCTCCCCAATTTACTCTACACCTTCAAAAGAAATCTTTAATGAAAGCTGGCACACTTACCCCACTCCATTCTCCAGCGATCCATTTGGGACATTCCTGGGTGTTGCACGCTTCCTGGCTCTTCGGTCGTACGCCCCTGCACGCCTCGTCCGGAACCTTATTTTTAGCGCCATTACTTTCCTCGGCACAAACAACCACCCGCTCCCGGATGCCTCCTCCGCACGACTTGGAACAGGGTCGCCATTCGTCGGTGACCCATCTATTGAGTGGAGGGAAAACAGCAAATTAAGTGTTACCGTCGGAACGCGATAGCAGTGTGCCGTTACTTACTTCGGTGGACACAGGTGTGTGTTGCACTGAACCACGGTCGGTTCCGGCCGGGATGAAGCATTGCACAGAGATTCCTCCACGTCAACGCCCGTCACTCGGTTTCGACAAGTGGGCATTGCCATTTTATATCCTGTCGATAAGGAAGACGTTTTATTCGTCGAAATGAAAGTTCGTCTAGCGAGTAAATGCAGAAAACTTGAATTGCATTTCGTTACGATAGAAGATAAGAGAAGTTAATGTTATTGTTTCCAGCTTAGCTTATAAGTGAGATAAGACACCGAAAAACGATTCCAATCCTAATAGCGTGACATTTGCTTGGGGAGAGGGCTACAAGTTTCCGCGCTCTGCCAGGTAGAATTCACTTTCGCTGACAAACTTCTTATGCGTAGCGAAATTCACTTACCGCCTCCGCAGGTGACAGAACAGAGTGACATCGGTGCTATCTCCCACTGATAGAGTGGCTGGCTGCAGGATGTCCCGTCGCCTCCGCACACGCCGCATACGTCGATCTTCTTGGTGGAGCCGATTTTCAAGTCACATCCGACGCGCTGGTTTTGGATGGAAGATGATATGAATTATTTATTGGAATAAATTCGTACACTACGACTTGATGTGTTCAATTGTTGATGCCACACGGTCGGTTTGCCGGCAATATATACACATATAATGGTTATACATTGTATGAAAGATTGATGTTTCCTGAATCAAGACAATTGGTTATTCCACCAGCGGTTGAAAATAAAAACTGCATAGAGGGGAAAAATTTGTCTACTGTTAGTGCTTGGTTTTATGACATCACTTTGCTGCCGTCCATTTGTGGGCGCAAACTTTCAACCGAGAGCTGCGAGATAATTTAAACCGGACTGGACCGCGCAGTTGCTTAATTTGTTCGGACGGAAAATCGTGTTTTCTGCAATTAGCTGAAATTATGAGGTGTTTTGAAGTTCGGAGTTTGCGAAATATCATTGCGTTTACCCGACGAAAAACTTTCATCAACAGAAAAATGCTCAAGTTTTGCGATGTTTATCCCTCTCTCCCGCTGCCTGGGTATAGTAAACTGTTATACGATTCCAGCTGGGAAGTAGTTATAGACTTCCAGGGTGAAACTTTTCCCTAAAGTTAGCTTCAGCTGTTGTTGCTCGTAGAGTGGAATAACACTCTCCACTTTGAATCTCAGATTTTGTTTTTTTTTGTCCCATTGACTCGGATTCTTCAAAACGAGAAACGAGATTCACGGTTGGGATTGACTAACCTGGTGAAATCAGTGACGAAAGTAGCCGACAAGTATCGTTGCGAATTTATCATTACAAAGTTGGCATCCTGGCAAAGATGTACACTACAAAAACGTCGAACCCTTTTTTGCAAGTAAATAAACTTTATTCTATCTTTTTTAGATCAGAAGGTCATTCAAGTTGATAGGATGGGTTTAAAAAATAAATCAAAGGTTATGGGTCGAAAGGTACTTTGCTTGTTGTGACAAGACAGTTCAATGAAATTATTAAGTTGTGTAACTGGGAGTGCTTTTATATTTATTTCAATATTTTTTCTAGGCTGTTACTTACATTTACTACAGAATTGGTACTTGGCACTTGGTAAAACTTCTGCTATGATTATTGTTGAGTAGAGTAGATTTCCAGATGTTTCAAGACTAAACGTTCAACAGTCTGTCATCGACAATGGAGTAGGGCGAAATTTTCCTCAAATACAAAAATGTGGTTATGCAAATACAAAAGTGAGTTAGGCCGAAAAATTAAAGCCATCACACAAAGCAAATCACTGGACATGGTTAGAGATTTTCGATGGTATATTGTTAGTTGACAAACTTTATCGTGACTTTAGTGGGTATTTATATCGAAACAGTTAAACCATAAATCTAATTTCGGTTTAAAGCACGACTGGATGAAAGCGTAAGACTGATTCGCATATGCAATGCAAAGATGCCAGAAAATGTTATTAACAAAACCATACCCGGCGTTGCTCGTGTTAGAATGTTTAAAAAATTAGAGTCACATTCTATATTCTACTGCTCATATAGCTATCTTGAATTTCAAAATAACATCTGGGGTCGATTCACGATTCCGGAAATGCCCACAATAGATGGTACTTAATCATTTCAAGCTGATTTCCAAAAATTGGAAGTTACCATCTTGGATTTCAAAATGGCCCCGCATCACTCCAGTTTTGAAAATACTCATTGGAATTGGAAAGTATTACGGCTTTTACGTGTTGGGTACTTTCATCACTGCGACTCACTGTGACATTTGCCTCGTTTTATTCTAGCTGAGACATGACAACGTATCACGTATTGGACCACTTCCAATTATGGCACTTTCATCGATTCCCAAGTAACTAGGAATCCAATAAAATTTTATTTTATTAGGTTATATTTGAAGTGCTTGAACACACTTATAAATAAGTTTTGATGTGTACGTCACAGACTTTAAAGCGTTTAAAACTGTTTGACTGTCGGACATGATGCAAATGTAACTGTATTTGCTGCGTAGGTGTGAAACCAAATATTCTAGAATTACTTGAACTTCGGCTTGGGAAACAGTTGGCCGTTGTCCCATTGGAATTGAGGTCTATTCCGGCCCAGATTGTTTAATATTGAACCATCTTTGAAGAAAATGAATGATCTTTGGTGGAGTTTCCAAGTATCACGCTCAGTTCAAAATATTTGGAATCTTTGTGCATTTTTTCTTCATCCGGCTCTAAACTACTAGAAGATTGATACGAATAGTTTTTAAAATATTAAGATGACCTGTTGTCATCTTCAAAGAGATTCATAGATCGTTTAGTCCACACTAAATACAAAAATTGTTTTTACTTGATGCTGATGCTTGCTGCTACATTTTAGAACTTGACATCCTGTTTATTATACGCAAACTTCGCAAAAAAGAACATTTGTAAACATTTTGAACACTTTCAATTGTTTTTTAAGCCCATCAAGTTTCAATAACAATGATATTGAAATAGGTGGACAAAGAATTGCTACTATTCCAAAGATATCATGCATTCTTGCGGGCTCTATATTACTACTTTTAAAATAAAGTAAGCGTTTCCAAGATATGTTGATATTTTTGTTGTCGATAACATCTCGCTGATGCCTTGAATTATGTAACTGTCAAAACCATGTTTTTTTACAGCCATAATCGAATCACGAGTTGAATTATCAAAAGCGCCTCCCATTTCAAGGAACGCCCCTGCCCCGGCTCATGACATTGTGGCTCAGCAGAACATATCATACTGCATATTCATGGTCATTCGAAGATCATAAAACGCCCATTTTACAACAGACAAATCCATGTTAGTTTTCAGTTAGATTTAACCTCAGCTCGTAGTCGACAACGAGGATAAAAAATTTGCTTTTAGTTTTAAGTCATCTGATATAATTGGCGCCGTTAAACATTGATTGTATTTGGGCCGTGCCAAATAAATGTGAAGAAATAAAAAACTGCTTTACTGCTTAGGATAAATTGCAGTGCTTAGGATTGTTTAGCCAACGTATCAGCATCATCCCTTGTTTTGTCTAGCCTAGTCTTCACCTTTTTCAAATTAGGATTCTTCGAAAACCTCATCGTTACTCTTCTTTTTGTTGCCTACTTATCTTTCTGCCATGCGGCCGTCGTTGTTTCTCCCACGGGAAACAAGGTGTCTAGTATCTGCATTTTATTTCAGCTAAGGGTTATAGGAAAAAACTATTTCAGATTATGCAACGGAAGGTTGCATCGAATGTTTGTCTGTGGCAATGGAACTTTGTGACTATACCTATTTAGCACGAAGGGATTTAGCTGAAGACGTATTTTTCGAGACCTACTGCTAAACGAAATTCGAAAAGTCGATTTCCACTGGCACTCTACATTTTATGTCCTGCGATAAACCACAATTCGAATGTTGTTCTCGAAGTGCCAATAGACTGAACTACGCAACGGTTTACTTGAACAACGCGTAGCACAGTAAGCGGCATCGATAAAAATAGCAGGAAAACACTGTTTCTTTTACGTTGTTCTCTTCCATTCTCTCTATTCAATAATCTCTCGCACTCATATCCCTACTACAACGTCAGTCCCCATGACCTCCTGTTCTTTGGGTTGCTGTAACGAATCCATTTTTCATCATCGGTCACGATGCGAAGAATTAAACTTATTTTGACGTAGAACTACGCTTTTATTTAGCCTACCACATAGGGATGTAAATAGGAAAACTATTAACGAAAAGGGGACGAAAATTGTCCCTTTTTAAATGCTAATAAATCGGTTTGTTTTCAACCGATTTCCTTTCATTCTTGCAGCAATTGATTGGGAAATTATACACGCATCCACTCAAATGTAGAAAACTATTGGTTGATTATGCGAACTATTGTACTATTGAAAATTGTCAAGCCTTGTTGAAACGAAAATTACATTCTCTGATTGGTCGCTTGCTGCCTTTTTCTAACAAGGTCGATAGAACAATATAACTAGTTAACCACAGCGTAGCGAATTGCGGAAGTAGCGGCAGCGGGTCGCGCCAGTAAACAAATCACATCACATAGGGTGAATTAACCAATAGTGGACCACTTTATTTTATTAACCTATAGTGGACTACTTTGTTTCATTAACCTATAGTGGACCACCCGTCAGATTAACTGCATTTCTCTTAACATAAATCGGGACTCATAAATGTTTGTGATGCAGATTGACTGGTTAAGTTGTTTCCCAATTAAATTTGGTTGAAAATCCCTCGTGTTTTCGTATAAATTCATTTAAACTGGCTTCTAAACTCTAAACTGGCTTCGTATAAATTCATTTAAACTGGCTTCTGAGCTCTTGTGAGCCGGCGAAATTGAAATGTTCGAAAGTAAAACTATTCAAAGTGAAATTTATGTAAAAAAGGAGAAAGTTCCACCTATTGTGGTAACTATTGCTTCTGAATTTAATATTTTTAAAAGAGAACTTTCTACGTTTCTCCCCGACGTCAAAGTTACTTATCAAATTGGCCGAAGAGGCGAATGCCGTTTACTGGCCCAAACATTGAAAGATTGGAATCGTCTTATTCAGTATTTAACTGAAAAGATGTATAATTTTTTTACATATGATACGAAGAGCGCCAAGCCGTTCAAGGTCGTATTGAAAGGTCTCACCAACGATCAAAATTACTTTGACAGAATTACTTGGTATAGTCCCTACCCAAGTAATTCTGATGAAACAAAAATCACGAGGCGAAAACAGTCAGCGAACTGGAATTTCCCTTGTAAATCATTTAATTCATTTTAACCGCAGTGAGGTTAATAACTTAATTTTTTTTTAAAAAGCACATGCTTTATATAACGTGTGTGTAAAATGGGAATTATATCGAAAGTTTGGCGGAGGTGAAAAGCATATCACCCAATGCCGTGTTTGCCAACATTATGGCCATGGTTCAAAGTTTTGTAACATGGACCAAAAATGCCTCATTTGTGGAAACTCTTCTCACAAAAAGAACACATGTCCTGTGAAAGAGAGTAAAAATTTTCGCTGTGCGAATTGTAACGGCAACCATATGTCGAATTTTTATCAATGCCCAGCCCGTTTAGCAATTGTTAAGGCAAGGCAAGGTAAACAAAATTCAAAACAAACTTCAATACAAAATTCTCCAAGCGTACCAGTGACGCATAGTTTACCTACTCCTTTGCATACCCGTTTAACTTATGCACAGGTTACAGGTAGTTCCAACATTATACCGCCTAGTGTTGGTAGTTCGAAAATGACCGTTAATATGGGTAAGCAAAACACGCTAGAAAATAATTGTACACCTATTACTCCAGCTAATATTGCTGCCGAAAATATTTTTTCTAATGTCAACTGCCTGGGGCCTATTACGGCTGGTAAACTTTCTTTTTTGCAACAGGCAATGTTCGATCTTATGAACGCCATGTTGCAGGCAAAATCAATGTTTGAAGCCATTCAAATAGGCACAAATTTTACTATTAAAATTATTTCTAATTTAAAATTTAGCAATGATTTTAAATAAAACAATTAAAATATTAAATTGGAATGCTCGCTCATTGAAGGCCAATGAGAATGAGCTTTTTAATTTTTTAACAGTAAATAATGTGCATATTGCAATTATTACTGAAACATTTTTGAAACCTAACATAAAATTAAAATATGATCCAAATTACGTGGTTCATAGATATGATAGGATTCAGGGTTCCGGCGGTGGAGTTGCAATTGTTATTCATCGCCGAATCAAACATCGTGCTCTTCCCCATCTTGAGACGAAAGTTATTGAAACTTTGGGAATTGAAGTTCAAACTGAACTTGAGATTTTATTTATTGCCGCAGCATATTCACCATTTCAATGCACACGCGAGCACAAAAATTATTTTAAAGGTGATTTACAAAAACTCACCAGAAATCGTTCGAAATTTTTTATAATCGGCGATTTTGACGCTAAACATCGTTCATGGAATAATTCTCAAAGTAATTCCAATGGCAAAATTTTATTCAATGATTGTTCTACAGGATACTATTCTATTTTGTCTCCGAATAGTCCTACATGCTTTTCTTCTGTAAGAAACCCTTCAACAATTGATTTGGTGCTTACAGATCAAAGTCATGTATGTAGTGATTTAATCACACATGCTGACTTTGATTCTGACCATCTTCCAATAACTTTTTCTCTATCACATGAATCAGTTTTAAACCCTATGAGCTCTGTTTTTAATTATAACAAGGCTAATTGGGAAAGATACAAAACTCATATTGAGAGAAATTTCAATAATGAGCTTGATTTGCAAAACGAAGTGAATATTGATTCCGCTTTGGAAGCATTAAAATGTGCAATTGTTGATGCCAGGAATTATTCTGTTCCAAAGGCTCAAGTGAAATTTGATTCACCAATAATTGACGAAAATCTTCAACTTCTAATTCGTTTGAAAAATGTCCGCAGACGTCAATATCAACGTTCTCGTGACCCTGTTTTTAAAACTATTTATAAAGATTTACAGAAAGAGATTAAACATAGATTTACTCTTCTGAGAAATCAAAATTTTGAGACTAAAGTTGAAAAATTGAAACCATATATAAAACCATTTTGGAAGCTGTCGAAGATTCTTAAGAAACCTTCAAAGCCTATTCCAGTTTTAAAAGATGGTGAACGTTTTCTTGTATTCAATGAACAAAAGGCTCAAAGACTTGCTCAGCAGTTTGAGAGTGTTCATAACTCAAATTTGAATTTTGTGAGTCCAATTGAAAATGAAGTCACACGTCAATTTGATTTAATTTCTTCCCAGAATTTTTTACCTGCAGAAATAATTGAAACTAACTTGAATGAGATTAAATCAATTATTAAAAATTTCAAAAATATGAAAGCACCTGGTGACGATGGAATCTTTCATATACTTATCAAACATCTCCCTGAGAGCACAATGGAATTTTTAGTGAAAATTTTCAATTGCTGCTTCAAAATTGCATATTTTCCCAAATTATGGAAAAATGCAAAAAATACTCCAATTTTAAAACCGGATAAGAACCCAGCTGAAGTTTCAAGTTATCGACCAATCAGTTTGGTTTCTTCAATAAGTAAACTGTTTGAGAGAATTATTTTTAACAGAATGATGTCACACATCAACGAAAATTCAATTTTTGCAAATGAACAGTTTGGATTTCGCCATGGGCATTCCACAACTCATCAATTGCTCAGAGTTACTAATATGATACGAGCTAACAAATCTAAAGGTTATTCCACTGGAGCTGCTCTTTTAGACATAGAAAAAGCATTCGACAGTGTTTGGCATAAAGGTTTGATTGCGAAATTACAAACTTTTAATTTTCCAATTTTCCTAATCAAAATTTTAAAAAATTATCTTACTGATCGAACTCTGCAGGTTGTCTATCAGAATTCAAAATCTGATAGATTTCCTGTCAGAGCAGGTGTACCTCAAGGTTCAGTCTTGGGTCCAGTCCTGGACAACATATTCACTTCAGATCTTCCTGATTTGCCTCCAGGATGCACAAAGTCATTGTTCTGCGATGACACAAGCATTTCCGTGAAAGGAAAAAGTCTTCGTGTCATATGCAGTCGATTGCAGAAAAGTTTAGATATTTTTTCTTCCTACTTGCAAAAGTGGAAATTCTCTCCCAATGCTTCTAAAACTCAAATGATAATTTTTCCGCATAAGCCTAGGGCTTCTTTCCTCAAGCCAAACAATAATCACGTTGTCAAGATGAATGGGGTTATTTTAAGTTGGTCCGACAAGGTTGAGTACTTGGGACTCACTTATGATAAAAAACTTATTTTCAAAGAGCACATTGAGAGTATACAAGCCAAGTGCATCAAATATACGAGATGTTTATATCCTCTCATCAACATGAATTCTAAACTTTGTTGAAAGAACAAACTTTTGATTTACAAACAAATTTTTAGACCAGCAATGCTTTATGCTGTACCGATCTGGTCAAGTTGCTGTTCAACAAGGAAGAAAACGCTCCAAAGGATTCAGAATAAAATTCTGAAAATGATTTTAAAGCGTCCTCCTTGGTTTGGTACACTCGAATTACATAGACTTACTGGTGTTGAACCATTAGAAGCTATGTCAAATAAAATCAATAACAATTTTCGACAAAAATCGTTGCAATCCTCAATTGCTACGATAAGCTCTCTTTATAGTCAATAAGTTAGCAATTAAGTTAGTTATAAGTTTACTTCCCCTTTTCTGACAAGCAGGTTTAAATCCCTACGAACGATGAGTCCTAATTGCGAAAGCAAACAAATCCTAACAATTTTTAACAGTGTTGAGAAGTCACCATTTGTGATTGGACACACATACTCATTACTTACTAATATTTATCATAAATACTTAATCTACTAAAAAATCCCCCCCTTAAAAAAATCGTTGTGTGCATGAGAGCACCATTGGAGTTATTTCGCCGGATACAAAAATCAAATGCGAATTGTGGAATAATTCGTCTTAAGAACATTAGAGAAAGGAATAACTGAACAGAAAGGCGTGGCCTATTTCGTAGCAACCTTCGGCTATAAAAAAGTGTTTCTGGTAAAACTAGCTACATTCATTAGACGGAAGGTGAACTGGCTAGACCGTCCACAACGTTGACAGCAGTAGCAGCAGATATCAGCACTCTGCAGCAACAGCGGATTGCCGCGGGTTGCACCTGTGGCTGCCTTTTAATCAAACAAATCACTAATCTTGTGGTTGGTCACCACTCACCGTGTCTCAGGAGCAGCGCGGTTCTTCTCACTTCTAATCGTGTGTCGTCAGACTGCCGTTATCGCCCCACTACTGAGGCAGCATAAAGGTTGTCATCAGCAAATCCAATTTTGAGCATCAAAATGCCTTTCTCAAGGCAATTAACAAGTATTTGGAGGTAAATAATTTTTTGACAACTCAAGCGAGCAATCTGTGCTGGATACTAGCAATTTACATCTGTAGCGGTCGTCTAATTTACTGAATGTGAAACCGCTTTTACCTGCTCGTGTTTTCAGTGTCTTTATTCCCCCACTGTTGAGGCAGCACAAAGCAAGCATTAGTAGACTTTATGACTCATTAATGAAACACTTACAACAATACATTTGTTGTGTCAAATAAATGTTGTGTGAACAAAAAAAAATACATTTGTTAATAGGTAGTTCTACGTCAGCGGTCGTGTCTTGGATACAACTCCCCATTTTTTTTTTCTTTTCACATGCGAAAACCCGAATCTCATCGTTTCTGAAATTTCTTGTTTTTGAATCATTCACATCCAGATCAGAAGAGCATAACTTAAAAATTACAAAATCTTATCAACGCGAGATACAAATAACATATTTTGATACAATTTAGTATTTTCTCATATGATTTTGATAACAAAATTGAATCTGAATGAGTTGTAATAGCAAACTTGAAATGAAGTTGTTCTGGAACAAGTCTAACAAATTTTCCGTTTCTATCAAAATCTGCTGTTTCTAACAATGATGGTTATTATACCTTTCTATATACTATCTCATTTTGTTAGAAAGCTGATACGTTAGTTATTAAGTTTGATATGTGTTTGATACTAATAGAATCATTTCTGTTATAATTTTTGTTATTTCAACACCTAACGGGATCAAATTATAAACACAGCCAGCAAGGTTTTTCCCATAACAAACTAACAGCCTTTGTCACATTTTTGCTTTTTCTTTCTGATCGGGATGTTCGGTGTTTTCAATATATCCTATCGAATTTTGATATTATATTATAAAGCGGTTGTTTGCATTAGTCCAATTGTTGAGTTTGTATAGGCCAGCAGAATAGTTTCTGTTTATTTGCTGAAGTTTTTGTAAGGATTGGTTTATCTCTGCAGGACAGCAATCATAATAATATTGGATCAAAATTTGAGAGATGGTTTGAGTTTTCTTCCGGTTGTCTGTAATCACCCAGGTTACGGAAATATTTGTATTAAATAGTAATTCCAGATTCTTTTACAGAAGTTACCATCTTGGGTTACAAATGAAGTATAGAATCGATTTGTGGCCTCCAGACATCATCCCGATTCTGAAAATATCCATATTGGATGATAATTGGCCATTTAAGGCTGTTTTGCAAAAAAAAATTAATGTTGCCATCTTGGAATTCCAAATGGCACCCGAAACCGAAGGCCCTTTGGCATTAATTTGGTTCTGGAAATACATATTGGATGGAATTTTACCATTTTAGACGGTTTTTTTTGTTCAGACAACGGAAGTCGCCATCTTGGAATTCAAAATAGGATCTGAAATTGATTTGCGGCTTCTGAGCATCAGTCCGATTACGATAATACTCATAGTGAATGCTAATTCCCATTTATGTACAAGAAGATGAAAAAGAAGAGAAACCAAAGGAGGGAGAGAAGGAAGATAAACATCGCCCTCATATTATCATAGGAGAAAAGCTTTAGAGTCAAATATCTCTATACATTTTTCATACGGTTTGCTCTGCTTTATAACAAAGACAAAAATCTAAAATTGCTGCTCGTGCATTTTAATATTAAACATTTTGACGTAGAATTACGTCTTACGAGTGCATGGGAGTTGCAAAACGAAAAACCGAAAACATCGAGATGATCAAAAAACTGTCAACTTTTAATTGCTAAAAACTTACTCTGCTTCTAATGAATTTCTTTCACTTTTAAAGCAATCGATTGAACTAGCTATGCGTTCACCAAAATGTTGCAAATTGTGATTATGTCATGTATAGTACTTTCAAGCTTTGATAAACGTATATTTCGATCAATAAGAGCTGAAAACAAGGCCGGATATCAGGCGAAACTCTCAGCGCCAGTCTTAATCGGCCTAAATAGCCCAACACTACCTTCCTTTTCCAGCACAGCCGACACTAAAGTATACACACGATCTGACTTCGTGAATTATTTGTTGCTGTCGTTGTTTTGCTCGCTCGAGTGCACAATGACACGCCCACTGGAAATTTAAATTTCAGTAGTCACGTATAAAAGTTAGCATGCAGAAATTTGGCTCTATTCATTGTACTAAATGAACTGAATACTGTTGCAAAAGAATGATTTACTGAGAACTGGATCGATCAGTGATTTCAAATATCTCGTAGCCTTCCTTAGCAGGTGGATCAACGGGAGAAACCGGCAGACCGCGCGCTGGTGAATGTAGATCACCACAGTTCAAGATTCTGGATCTCCCTTCTGTGTGGGAAGTAAAGTCTTTTGTGAAAACTAAAACGATAATGACTACTACATATTTACAACTGAATTAGTGAAAATGAGGGTTAGTAAGCTCGAATCAAATTTCAAAAAATAAATGTGAAGAAATAATATCCTACTGTAGTACTGTGGATCAAATTGAGTTTTACCGCTATTCGTAATGTTTTGGCGAGTGGCAGAAAAGTTATAACTTCATAATCAATTGTTTTTAATGTGCTTAGAAGCCCCATTGGGTCGAAATAGTAACATCCGGCAATCTCGTCAGTGTAAATTACCATTTGCAGATGACTCTCGTTCTGTCGTTATCTCGGTAACATTTGCTATTTTGAATTTTATTTTAAGAACTTTATTAGCCAGTAAGTTGTCCATAACAACAAGTAGATAGACAACAGAACAAAACAATACGCGCAAATGGCACACAAATCCTAACAAGGTACTTCACAATCAACTGACTCCACAATGTTTAACACAATTTTTCTACATTTTTTTTTAACGGATTCATGTCGACCGTGTTCCCAAACCTATTACAAGAAATACATTGATATAAGACTGGCTGTCATAATTCTACGTTAACCTTGCGGTCTTGTCTTATAAACAACCTGTTTGAATAATTAAATTCAGTGTTATTGCAAAAAACGAGCGAAGTCCGATTACTGTTTTACTTGAGATTCGATCATACGATGGCTTGCTGGTGGACCAACGTCCTATGTCAAGTCAGTGTTTGAGCCCTCAGGTCCAGACCTTTCTACTTTTGAATCTGTTTTCAAGCTAATCTGTGAAATTTTTTGTGAATATTTTCTTTCAACAACGTTCTCATCCCGTAAATTGAAATTGTTACAGTAAAAAATAATAAGAACAATACCATAATCGTTTGTGATTATCATTTAATTTCAGTTTGCGATAATGAACAATTTGTTCGTTCAAGACCGATACTCAGACAGCCACCAGTTTTCATCTTTGACGCCTAGAATCCCAAACATCCTGCAGTCCTGCTCGACCAGCTTCGAAATCCTTTGGCAGTTGGTTTGTGTTGTAATGTGACCCCAGCGCTGCTGCTGTTCAGTGCTCTGAAATCACAGTAAAAGTACTTGTACTTCTATAATAGAGAGGCGGAAGGAACGAGTTGGCCCACATTTTTCCTTTCCATCTTCGACGTTGCGAGCCGCAACTTCTTTAAGAAGTTTGTCAGCAAACGGGGTCAAGCGAGTGGAGGTGTATGTGCAGCTGTCGGAGATTGCTTCTGCATAGTTCTCGTCTGCACCCACAGAATCAGAATATTCACCAGCTCAAAGTTCCATTCATATTTTATGTGCTTATTTGCATTACATATTCAACAAAATGTTCCACATATTCCGGCACCGTCAACCAAAACCATTCATCGCTTTAGCAAGACATTTTTCGAGTTAAAACTGGTGGCATATCGAATCCTGCATATGCACACGAGAGAGGAGAGTTTTGAAAGTTTCATGTCACTACTAACTATACACCCTATTTAGGGTACGAGCGGCATGCTGATGGTATGACACGTATTTTGTTGCGGAATTTGTGAAAAATGCATGTGTGAATGTTCGGTACGAGAAAGCGACCAAGCATGATGGAAGTGATGATGGTCAAAGTGGAATTTACACGCTACATAAATCGCCTTCATGTGGTTCCACGCTGTGGTTTATGGGGGCGCTGAGGACGTGTCGATGATGCAAAGGAATACTTTTGCTCTTTCAATTTAGAATTTGTGAATTTACTTTGATCTGACTTCTGAGACTATTTGACGATTGGTGCTCTAACATTCCGCTGTCAGGCCTATTTCTTGGACATAGACTTTAATCCTACTGATATCAACAGTCTCTCCTGAACAGGAGTTCGAAAGTACGACTGGTTTGTAAGACCAGCACTGTTCTTCAAGACTGCTGGAAGGCTATTAATCAAATTACTTAGAAATAAACTAACAATCCGGCTACATATCAGCTTAAATCGGCAGCTGTTAGCTACAATATTAACAGATTGCTGCAAAGTCAATCAAATAATCCAAAGCCCGGGAGCTGTTTATAAATCAAAACAATCAACCGTTGCGCATCTGGCGCGGAGTAAAATTATCCTACTAGCAAAGTTGTTCCTCTTGCTTTCTACTAGAGACTTGTACACGTGCACCGGGGCTCCATCGTGGGAGGAGACCGCCGCCTCGTACAAAAAGTCCTTCCTTTGGTCTATTTGCACTTGCGTTCTTCGATTCGGGGCGTAATAAAGCACTGTAATTTAGCGATAAACTTTTTCCCCGTTCCATTATGAATTTATATCGCCGTTTGGTCTCCTAGTGATGCTGCTGGGCCGCGCGCCGAGTGAATCATGAAGGCACGTGGTTTTGCCGCACGCAGAAAAAAACAAGCGAAGTAGACCATCCACTATCCCGCTTCCGTCGTGGAAATCCCGCCTTAAGCGGTGTAAAAAAATTGTTATGAAACAAGGTTCGTTTTCTTAGATGAAAGAAAAAAAAAAAAAAAACTTAAACGAGGATCCGTTTTTTCATAAAAATTGATTAGAGTTTGAATGTAAATTAGAATAACCCTCAAGTAAGAGCGATTCTTGCAATAAAATAATGGTGGTTTATAAATTTCGTAGAAAATTTACAGATTCCTTTACCAGAATACGATGATGTTGGCTACGAAGCGGTAAATGTCGGATGCTTTAATACAATTGTAGCGCATCTCAGTAAGGGTAAAATTTAATTACAAAGAAGCATTCCTGGTTCAAGGCACGCAAAAAACGACACTGTTATTTCTTGCTGATAGCTGAATTGAATGAGACTGTGCTGATATGTTACCTACTTATTTTTGGTTTTGTTCAAACAGGGTGTGTATCGATAACCTTGAGAATTACTTGCTTAGTAACTGTATCCTTGAAATAACTATATAATTTCATGCAAATGACGTCCTGTGGATAATTGATTATTGAAAAATAAAACTCAGAGATAGAAACTCATATTTCTCCACCTGTGATTAGTTTCGGTTTTTCTAGTATTATTTCTTGAAAAAAAAGAAAAAAATATACCTTGATTTTCTATGGACAATAAAAAATAAATAACTGGCAACTCATGTTGACGGAACTTGATAATCAACACCTTTTTCTTACGAAAAATTCATAGTATGCAATTGATACAGGTTTTGAAAAAATAGAACAAAATACTAAATAATTCAATATTTGTTCATTAAAGCAGATAGTGTATCGAAGCGAGAAATTTTATACAGACTTGAAAAAATATAGCGTATCCAGGCGGGTCTTGAACCCACAGAAATACATGATATCTAGCCAAATACTTTCGAAAAGACTAAAGAGCAGAGTTATTTAATTCAACAAATCAAGATAAAAATTAATGAAAAAAAAAACGAAAACCATCAAGGTTAGGTAGGGTAGGGAACATATTCTAAGCAGCTTTAGGAACCGCCTGTTTATTGAGAAGAAATACTCGAAATGTGTTGGGAGAAATTCAAACAGAAGTATATCAATCTGTTCTCTATCTTTTTCTCCGGCAGGACTTGTTTTCAGATTGTAAAACTAAGTTAGCAAACTTTAACAATAATCAATTAAAGTTACCAATCGAAGGACACTATTTCAACACCCCGAACCTATTTTAAGCAGTTTCCATCTGTTTTGCAGGCGTTTTTTTTCAGCACCTGAAATGGCTCCTGAATGGCTGCAATATAGGTCGATTTGTTTCAATTGCTGTTTGTTCACAGATTTCTTTGTGATTAACGATATTTCTTATATTCGTAAGACAGCTAGACAATCAAAGTTTTCGTTTCCATCTTTGAAATTGTCGATATTGATAAAAATGCAGGAGTTTAAGGCCTGTTTTCTTCGACTGATTAAAATAGGCGCTACTGCTTAAGCCGTTCCTTACCCTAATATTAGTAAATATTTCAGAATTTCATTTTGGAAATTTTACTTACTCACTACTACCTAAAAACCTACTTTTATAGAAGGTCTGCGTGAAACAAAAAACAACGCGAATTTCGAAATCTGCGCACATAACATAAAAAATCAAGAGGGTAGTGAAAGTTGTGTTAGTGACTGAAAGAGAGTGTCTCCTCACACATAGAAAATAAAAAATCAGCGAAATCAGCGACGTATATCTGGAGCCTGCGTGTGATCAAGACTTTCAGTCGGTGTTCTCCTACCTAACACTGACAATGAAGGGCATACCTTTCCAATTAAACACCATGTCGGAGACATCGAAGATTGCGGGTTCGAGGCTCATCAGGATGAGGTATAATTTTTTCAAAGCCAAATTCACATCCTCAGTTCTCTTTCATTTCTCGTATTTTAGTAAAATTACATTTACTGCCTGTTCTTAGTGTTAATATTTTTGATGTTTTGCATATTTTTCGAGGCTTCTTCCACTATGAATGACGCCTTCTTGAGTGCCCGGATTCACTGGACAATGAAGGCGCGCTTTAAAAGCTCAAACCGGAAAAAAATGGAAGATTATTGCCATTCAACCATTCCTGTGAAATTTGGTGTCTCTAGCCATTACCAAAACACGTCAACTTACGTGGGAGTGTCGTATAGAAATTGCACACCGGGTTCGTCGCTTTAACGTTATACTATTGGGTGATGTTTGTTCGTTTTCCACTATTGTCCGGTCACCGAGTCAACATTTTTTTCCGACAAGAATTTCTTCACTGCGACCAATATCGTTGATGTAATTCGAGACATGCTCGGGTGTCTGCTGTATTCTGTTCAACTATTATTAGCTATTGAGCAATGACATGCTTATTATTTATTCGTGCTTGTTTGTGTATGATTTTACCCTTTCATTTACACGCTTACTGCTCTACTATACCGAGCCTTGTTTTTCTTGTTAAATATTGCAACTTATAAATTCCCTGGAGAAGCTATGTTTTATGTCTTTCTGGTCAGTTTTATTTATAAAAGGGACCTAGCTTGTTAAGAGGAAGTCACAATGAGGTATTATGAAAATAAGCGTATTCCCCTTTTGACACCAAATAGCATGTTTCTGCTGAGATGCGAACCCACAACCATCCGTTTGACAAAGTGGACTCTGTGACCTACGCAACTCTCGACATCTAGGATCAAATTGGCGTCTGGAGTCGATTTTAGACCTGTGGGCATTATGTTGATTCCGAGAATAATAAGAGGTGGTTTTAGCAATTTATGGCTGTTTTCCAGAAACCGGAAGTCACCATCTTGGGTTTACAAATCGCGTCTGGAGTTGATTTCTGCTCTATGAGCATCAGCTTGGCTCCAAAAATACTCATATTGGTTGGCATCCAGTAATTTTAACTGCTTTTTTGAAACCGTAAATCACACCATCCTGAGTTTAAAAATGGCGTCACGAATTGATTTCTGGTCTATGGGCATTATCTTGACTCTGGAAATCCCTTAGTTTGCCAGAGTAAAGGCCCAGTTACACACACGGCGTAATGACGCCTCCTTCATACAAAATAGACGGCGTGATGGCGATTCCACCTTCTATTTTGTATGGAGAAGGCGTCATTACGCCGTGTGTGTGACTGGTCCTTAAAGTGATGATACTAGATACGTTGTTTTCTTCGGGAGAAACAACGATGACCGCATGGCAACGAAAAAAGTATAGCGATACAATTTTCAAGGTAAAGAATTAAAAAAGCTAATAAAAAACAGCGAGAAAAATCGAAAAATAGAATTTTTTCTCCAGGATACGTAGAATTTGTTTAATAAAATCAATCTAGCAACGCTCTTCAATCCGGGTGCACAGTGGCCTTTCACCTTCATTCTAACTTAACAGTGTCCTCGGAACAAATGTTTGTATTAATGGCTCGCGAATTATCAAAAAAACTGAAAAGTTTACAATACTTAAATAAAATTCAGTTGTTTGTATTTAACTTTTGTAAGCTGTATTTTACACGAACATGTTGTTAGGAGGAATTGTCAGAGCACACAAAGCACATAATTTTTCCAAAGACCATACATCTCCAGGGCATTTCCTTACAAAGTTATATACACAGTACCAAAAAATGAAATTTACAGTTAATACAAATAAAAGCACACAACGGTTTCTGTTAATAATGCACAATACAGAATTGTTATAAACCATGTAAATTTGTACGTTAAGTGATATAAACTTAAGGGGTTATACACCTTTTATGTCGAGAAAAATGAGGAAAGTTTGAATTAATTTTTAAGTGCATAGCACCATTTTTTTGATGCAATAAAAGTGGTATTTTTCTGAACGTACAGGATATCAACAACAAAAAAATACGTTTGATTTCGGGATATACCAATTATTACTGGAGTAATGCACAGTGGGGAATCGCTGGCCATCGACCCAAAATTGAAAATGCGAATTTCATTTCAATTATATTTTTTCTATAGTTGTATAATATTGAAGTGTCAGAATCCAAATTTTTAGAGTAATACAACAAATTTTGAATTTTCTATGATTTTTCAAAGTGTACTGAGTCAGCGTTTTTTTGCGTTTTTCTTGAAAAAAATGCAATGTTGCGAAATTTTCTGGAGCCTCAAGGGTTAACTTGAATATTGATGACGTCTAAGAAAAAGTTGTCTGTAAAATAGTGGAGAATAAATCCATATCATTCGATAATGTATAATTTCATTGTAATACTCAAAAAAATTAGGCGAAATCAAAAAATTACGTATTTTCTGCTTAAAACAGCAACAAGTTTGGACGGCAGGGTTTGGCACTATTGGCAATAGTTTTAAAAGATAGCTTGGAAAAAATGCGTTCAAATGCATCTAGTCCGATCCTGCGCAGAGTTGCGCAGAGTACCCTTCTTTTGAAGAGAAACAACGAGTGTTCGGCACATATCGGATCTTATAAATGTAAATTTAACTTGTACACTGCAAACCGTCAACAGAATAACAAATGGCTCGCATTAGTTTGTTAATAACAACGTTTTCAAACATGTTTCAGTAAAATTGATCACACCATTTTCATATTTACAAGTTAAACTCATCTATATTCCGTTTTTAACGCAGTATCAAAAACTAATCATTGTTTATGTTTTGGATCACCAGCACTGAGTACCACAACCATGTTTTAAGTTTGTATCATACCAGTCACATCGTGTAAACCCAAACCAAGACATAATAAATCGCCTGCTAATTTCTACAATGCAAATAGTGAATTATTATTTTGATTTTAGAAACTACATTTTGGAAACTTTTCTTGAATGTATTAAAACTGTATTGGAAATAAACACAAATATGAAGATGAAGGTGGAAGTGAATAAAAAGAAGAATGCGGTGAAAAAGGCAATGTAATATAGTCCCTTTAAAAAAAAAAAGAAATGAGTGATTTTCAACACAAAGCATATTTTTCAATTGATACTTTTTTTATTTTCTTTATAACTGAATGATATATTTATTTATTTTTTATTGCATATGAAAGTTTTTCAAGCATCATGTATTTTATTTTGCAAAACATTGGAACCGACGTAAAATTTTCCTCATATAATATCTATAAAAACATTGAAATTCCACTAGCATCAAGAGTATGCATTTTCATGCAAAAATAATATCAAATTCGGACTCAGCGTCTCAAAATTACATAAAAACAATGTATTTTCCATGATTTAAAGACATTTTTTTGCTTGGCCAGCATTTGTATGGAGTCGCCCCACTGTGTAATGGTCGTTTCCCCGAAACGCTATTTTTCTGCAGAGGCTTGCGGTGATCCTGATAGCGACTCAGTGGGTCAACCGAAATCGAAAAACTCATATTATTTCATTAGTTTAGAAGTGTGCCGTATCCTTGAACGATCGCTTTTATGAGTATTTTGTTTTCATTGCAAACGGGAACTTTTCTCCCAAAAAATGCACATTTTGAGCGCTAAAAACTGCTTTAAATTTTTTTTGCGGAAAAATGTGACTGTATGTTTCAGAAAGCGATCGTTCAAGGACCGGCGAATTTAATAACGAAAATTTAAAAAAAGATGAAGGAAATCAGTTCAGTAGTTTTCCCGCAATCAGGATCCCGGCAAAGTCATTTTTCGGAAAACACTATTCTGAGATTATCGCGTGTAAAGTTTCAAGTTTAGCTTATGCGGTCGTGGCGAGGCGCGCTGAAAATCGCTCTAACTTTCTTCCTATTGTTCAAATCTTTATGAAAATTTGTCAAAATGTTCTCAAGATGTTGTATTTTAAGATAATGCAATAAATTTTTTTTCGGTTTTTTGAAAACTAAAAAGGTATATAACCCCTTAAGTTAGAAAAAATATTATATGTTCCGATTTTCAATTCCGTTTGCTCATCCTCCCTCATAGGCCTGCTGAAAGGCCTATGGGAAATTTTTTCAAGTCCAGACTGGACGAGGGAAAATTTTTTCTAATTCTAGTCACACCTTCTATCCCCGTTCATTTTCGCATTCCCGCGAAACTACATACATTGCCCGCTTTACTAAACTTAAAATGTAAGTCAATATGACAAAAAGTGAAATTGGTCCGTAAAGTTAGAAAATTTGATTATATTTAAAAACTGAATATAACAAATTTACCACGCGGTTGTGGTAATTATTTTAGTTGTGTTATGACAAACTATGGTTGTGACACCGAAAAAATCATTATCTCGACACTATTAATATTCGTTTCTTCAATAATAATTTTTCAAGTTTTCATGTCGAAGCTCGTCGCTATAGACGAAAATCGAATTTATTCAATCGTACCAATTACACATTAAGGTTCAAGATTTCTTAAAGCAACAGTTATTCTTGACAACAATCGCGATTCACAGCTAGCAACAATGTCTCCAGAAATGAACACTGATTTAATAACAGAAACGTCGCGTTAACTTCAGCCCTGACTCGAGCAGATTAATTTGGCTCTGTTCATTTCGTGTCTGTCGACAAATTTCCTCCGCCCCGCACCCCTCATCGATCGTGGGAATTTTCCATTCGAAGCATATTGTCTGATAAGAATTGGCCCAGTGCGAAACGGAGTGGCACATGTAGAAAAGATGTAATGCTAGATATTCAACTCCATTATTGTAGCAAAAACTTTCCCCCTACCACACAATCTAGTTGCTCCGTCCGTCGTCGTTGTCTTCGTCGCTGCCGGCAAAAACGGTTTACAAATGAACACCCTCCCCGCACGGAATGGGGCTAATAAGCCCCTCATGTCTGTCGGTTGTTGATATCGTCGTCGTCTTCGTCCGGGAAGGCCCTCGATTTGTGTAAGGAAAATTCCCCCCTTTAGACCAAGACACAAATTCTAGGGTTGGGAACAAACAATCATGGGATGATAATTTAGAGAAAATTAAATTTGCCTATTATTTATTACGCATCCCGATCCCAACCGACAGGACCTTTTACTGGCTCGGCTGTGGAGATGAATGGCTGGTTCTACAACACCGGTGTGGCGAAAATGAAAGGCTTGATTTTTCCAACCTTCTACCAGGAATCATTCAATTCCATCCAGAATGACTTTTTCAGCCGGAGGCGGTGGGAGCGGCACTGTGCGCTCTTGTGCTGCGAGAAAACTGTGACTTTTTTGGTCTTAGGACTAATTTGAATACAGATTTGATTTTGTCGGCTTTTGCTGTTCTGCTTTTTTGCTGACGTATAAAAGACTTTTTTTCTATCTTCTAGCCTGATGCATTAGCCGATTGGGGTAGCGAAAGATCTAGAAAATGAATTGACGTTGTTGGTTTCGATAAGAGTTTTTTTTTGCGCTAAACATTTACTCGGTGGTACGCATAATCAAAAATGGCTGTTTCACGGAAGAGAACACAATTTGCTGTTGGCCTACTGTAGCAACCATGTGAATTTTGGTTTCAGTCGTTCGAAGCAAATTTCTCGCATCGCTAGTGAAGACTTTTCGCCTGGAGAAAGTAACGTTTTACTCGAAAGGAAACTATTCGGCGTACCACAAGAATGCTTTTAGCGAGACCCCATCATCGAAGATATGATTTAATTAATTGAGAAAATTAGAATTGATAATGCATTATTGCCTTTGGCAAACTAATTGGTTGAAAGCAGAATTTCTTCAAAACAACTTACACTGTGTTGGCAAGAAAATGTATAGACTAGTTTCGCAAATTAGCCACTATCCGACCGTGCAGAGTTCAACACTATTACAATACCTACCTGGCATTTGCCCTGGATGCACATGTCTAGACTTCCAGGCCGACACCGAGTGCCGTCCTGGACCCGGTTCGAGAGTTGCACAATGACGCTGGGTTCGTCGTCGCCTACCACGGGTGGGAAGGATTCGCTGGCAGCCGCCGAGTCCGGCATATCTTCCAGCAGATGCTGCGGGCGACCTCTGAAAGTGTAGACGATGGAGGAAAATAAATTAATTTTTCACAACCAATTTTCGGTGGAATGAAATCAATATCCGAGCGGAGAATGAATTGGCTAAAAGTTTCTCCTGAAACGACCGGCTATTTTACTGTACGTGGAATGCGAACAGAAATATTTTTTTCTTCCGAACAGAAACGCAACTTGGTATGTCGCGAGGGTGTAGGCGAAATTGTTCTGTAGATATTTCACTCGAAGTAAAACATGGCCGAAAAGAAATAATTCTGAAACAACTGCGCTTATGGAGTTCAAACTTTCTTCAAAGCTATCTTAGAAAACAAATTGTTGAAGGTGAAGAAAAACTCAAGTCTATCTGGCCATAGCGGTGCACAGGATTTGTGTTGCTTTATGTTAAAATTTGTTTTTTTTTATCAATAACATGACATTATATGTCAAAGAAATTGTTAGTTTTTTTAAAAAATTATGCAAATGTGAAAATTCAATGCAAATACAAAATCAATCAACCAGTTATATGTAAAAATTTCCTACAGTAATTCTAAGCGAAATCGTCCTAAAAATGCAAAAATGTGAAACAAATACCTATCGTCCAATATTTATTAATATTAAGGGACACATTGCATATGTATTTTACTTAGTAAACCCAGTATTTTTTGCAAGTGGAACTTTTTCCTTCCTTAAAGAGCGTGTCATAAAAATTTCTCTGTTTAACCACGAGTATCTGGGGCATATCGACGGTTGCTCAATACCTGAAATGACCAACGTTAACCCGTCAAATAATTGATATAATTTTATATTATTCATTCAGTTCTCATTGAATTGCTTTAAGCCACCTTCGTATGCGAGATAACCTCTTCAACCGCAGTTTGTTTTACGTTATTCGAATCGAAACTGCAACGTTAAATACAACCCAGTGCCAGTGACCGCGACCTAAAGCAAAGCACATTTTCTAAATCACATTTCAAAATGAAGCAACAAATCATATTGTAACGATGCAAAAGATAAACAGAAGAAAAAATCCAACTCAAAATCAGTACACCAGAATGGTCCAGCCATCGGAAGAAGCAGAGGCAACGAAAGCGCTCGCGCCTTCTATCAGGATCGTGAAAGGCTTTGCAGTAAATGAAGATGAACGAAGCTTGCCAGCCAATCGACTGTGCTCCCTAGTGCTCCCTGGTGCCTGATTCCACGTACAGTGCGCTATTGCCAGAAGAAGATACATAACACAGGGCATTTGCAACAGCGAAAGTATTATGTTCGGTATTGGAAGTTATGGGAGAACTGTTGAATTTCACTTTCTGCTCGTTTGAGGCTTTGAATCCTGCCGAAGAACATCGTAGGTAGAGAATTTAGAGGAACACGACTGGTGAATGCTTATTTTTAAGTGAAAATAATTTTGGAGAGAGATGGTTTTGCCAAACAGATTTCGAAATGGAATCTGACAGTAACGCGAATTGTTTTTTTTTACTTCTAAATTTCCAGCTTGGATTGACGAACAAAAATTTTACCTGCACGTCAGAGCACACGGCTCCGAGTAGTCGTAGTGAGGAGTCCACTTGAGAAGTGCGCCATCGTAGGGCACGTCATCGTACGCCGAGCACTGATGGGCACGAAAATCCTGCTGCTCTGGGCACGGCTAGAATGAGAAGACACAAAACATTAGTCGTTCAAATTAGAAAACCGGGTGTTGATAAAACGATATGTTGTTCACAGCCCGGCCTGCCTGTCTGCCTACCTGCATGTTGCATATTTTGTATCGCACGGCATCTCCCTTGCAACCGTGCGGTGCGTGACAGCGTCGTAACTGGTATGCTACACCGCCGTCGCAAGATCGGGAACAGGTTGACCATTCGGTCCACGATGACCAACCCTGAGCTTTCGCTCGTTTCTGGAAAAGGTAGAAAATAAAAAAAAGGGTTTGAATGATATGACATTTTTTGATTCTGTTGAAGTTTTTGACGCTTATTCACTGTGATTGAATATTTTTTTCATTGTCTGTTAGTTACTTTTAGTAACTATTCACGATTCGATTACTCAGCTAGCGTCATTTTTCAAAAGGACCTAAGTAACAATGAGAGATTCTTTCCTCTCTCACTTTGTTTCGTTAATTACGTCGTCATTATAAATATTTTCCAAGCATTCTTCCCCTTAATCGATAGATTGTAATACTGTCTAGCTTACTATGCATTGAGTGTTATGAAATATGTAAAAAAAAACAACATAGTTATTAATCAAAGAGAAAGTAAACAAAGAGAGTCTCTCAATGTTAGATAGGTCCTTTTGAAAAATTACGCGAGAGTTATCGAAGCGTGAATCGGTACTATGAATCACCAAAATTCTTTGTCGCGAGCAATGATAAAAATTCATTATTCGAGAACAATTTGTCGGATGACTTGGGACTCGTTATCAATGTTTGACAATACTAAGTACTATATTTTTTATAGCCAGAAAATTTTGCTTGTAACTTAGGATTCTCATAATGAATTATCAATTAAGAATTAGGTGTGGCCAAAAACAAAACTAAAAATTTGATATTGTAGTTTGTTTGCTTTCGCAATTAGGGCCTATAATTCGGATTTAAACCTACTAGTCAAGAAAAATGGTAGATAATTTTGCAACTAAGTTAGTTGCTAATTTTTTTGGTAATAAATAGAGCTTATCATAGAAATTGAGGATTGCAACGTTTTTTATCGAAAATGGGTAATTATTTCGAAAATGGGTATTTTTTTTGACATTTTCTACACGAGTTAGCTTATGTAATTCGAAGTGCCAAAACAAGCTTCAAGTATTTACACTTGACAGAAAAATTCAAAATAATCTTAAATCATTTGAATGAAATGATTCCTCATTGGGTTGAGAAAAGAAGCTCTAGACTTATAAGGAAAAATTATAAATTCAGTTTTGGGTGCAATTTTCTACTCTTGTAACTAGAGTTGTAATGACATGGAGGCATTTTGCTTTTACGTAAATGCTTGTGTCATCACTGAACAATGACTTTGTGCATCCAGGAGGTAAATCTTGAAGATCTGAAGAAAATATGTAGTGCAGGACTTGGCCCAAGACTGAACCGTGCTCTGACAGGAAATCTATCAGAATTCGAATTCTGGTAGGCAACCTGCAGAGTTCGATCAGTAAAATATTGTTTATAAATTTTGATGATGAAGATTGGAAAATAAACGTTGACATTTCCGCAATCAAAACCTCATTCCAAATATTGTCGAATGTTTTTTTCTATGTCCAGAGCCATAGTTCTAGTAGAATAACCGTTACATTAGTAACTCTGAGCAATTGAACACTGACCACCACTGGAACCCTGAATTCTCTCGAATCCATGAACCACGTAATTTGGATCATATTTCAATTTAATATTTCGTTAGAGAAAAGTTTCAGGAACCATGGCAAAGTGCACGCTGTTCACTGTTAGAAAAACAAAAAAAAACTCCTCTCGTTGGCTTTCATTGAGTAGGCATTCCAATTTAAAAATTTGATTGAATTATCATTGTCGAATTTAAAATTTGGAACTATGTTATTGGTTAAATTTGGTAAAATTGTTCAAATATGGAGTTTGCCTGTAACATGGTGATCGAACATTGCACGTTGCAGATATCCAAAGTCTTAGGTTTTCAGGTCTTAGTTCATCTCTTAGGTTCTAATGTCAGCGGTCATTTTCGAACTACTATTAAGTTTGAGTCAAATGTGCTTGAACAGAAGCAGAAAAAATAGAAGATATAAGTGGAAAATTAACAGTATTTTTGACGTAGGACTACGTCTAACCGCACTATGTCAAGATACATTCCGCGAAAACTAAAACCAAGATGTAACGTCGGGATGAAAGATTTCAAACGGTTATACTGATGTAACCACATGATGGATCAAAATAATCAGTGTGTCGTTGGATTGATAAAATGATGGACAATTTTGTGATTCTTCAATTTTCATTATCACTTCATTGTTAAACAGTGAAAATTGAATTAAAGTTTCAAGGTCGAATTTTCACCAACAATGTATCAATCATATGCGAGCATGCCTGGCACAGACTTCATGAATAGACACCAACTGCCTGCTGAGATATGTATAGCAGTGGCGAAAAAAAATTTGACAGAATCTCCCCGTCCCAATAGGTCAACTAATGTTAGCTTCCATGAGCCTAGACTATTTTGATGTCTTGAAGGTGAAGCTTTTTCGGAGAGTTCGTAACCATCTCCACTATCAGACAGTAATACGTTGTGCTGTTAGTAAATATGTTAATGTTAATAAAACTGATGTCTTGAAGGAGAATATGATGGCACAGGCAACAGTACTGCACCGAGCAATGTATGAACAGAGCGCTGGTTACTCGTCGTCTATCAGAGCAGAAAAACTCGAAATTCATTCTTGTGCAGTCAAACCAATTGAAAACTACATTGCCGCTGTTGACGCACAGTAGGGCGTGGAACACAATCGAATTGCCGTTTGATTTGTCTTCTTCTTGTTCTTCTTTTTTCGTATAGCAGCAAATTTCAGAATTCAATATGATTTTCCGGGTTCCGCAAAATACGCTGCGCCGCGTTGTTTATTTTTGAACTCTACACTCTGCTTTTTTCAGATTTATTTAAATAACTAAATATAGGATATTGAAAAGACAATAGTAAACCAAAATGCTCCGTACAGATCTTTGAATAGGTAGTTAAACGAGCTGTACTGATGATTATATTTTACTACCTAAATGAGTTTAGTCCAATATGACAATACTAGTTGCATACCGTGGTGGCGGTATAGAGAAAAACCAAATTCATTTCATCTTGATATTAGAGTTCCGACATTACAAATAGTATTTTTCAATTGAATTTTTTTTTTGAATTAGCATTTGCAAGAAAATATAACTTTCTATAACCTTACTTGTAATTTAACAACGCTATGCAAACATTAATTGCTGAGGCTAATGTTGTGCATCACCCTAGCCCAGTTTATTTTTGAAGATAACGGACATATAACTTTCAAATATGGTATCTTCGTTGTTCTCTGGTTTCTTGAAACTGATCAAATTTTTTCTGATTGATTCTGTATACTGATAAAATGTTTAAATTGACCTGAATTGAATGTTAACATGTAAAATTCTATGTCAATTTAAAATTTTCTATGAATTTTTTTTTCTACTAAAACTGTACTTCGTTATCGATATTTTTTCCACGAGCTTGTAACTGCAGGAAAAAAATTATATGACATCTTTGCCGCTTTGTGATCAGTGAGTGAGCCAACTTTAACAAGACAAATAGATATAGAAGGAAGTTTAATTTCTACTAAATCGTACTCAATGAAATATTTTATAGAAGGTTGCCTTTTCGCGTATTAAAGAAAATTCGCTGTATTATAGTTGTTACATATGATAAAGCGCTTATTGAAAAAGTATCAAAAATTAGGTTGACCAAAATTTTCGATGCTATCAAGTATCTAACTTTTTTATTTTTGTGATAGAAAACCTTGTTCTACAATTTTATAGCTCCAATAATTTTAAGTAACTTTGTAGAAAAAAAGTTTTTCTCTAAAACATTATTATAGAGCTTATAGACCCAAATTATAGATCCAAATTTCCCCCTAAATTTGGTTTCTGGACCATTGTGAATGTTAAAGAGAATATTTTTTCTTCTAAGATAGAGTGCTGCAAAGAAATACTCAAAATACAGACCCCGTTCGAATTTGGTAACACGCCAGAATTTTTTCTGTTGCCAAAATCGAACCACGCCAATAATGAACGGTTCTTTTTTCATGATTTTTTTGACTTTTTAAATGGTCAAAGACGACATTAACAGTAGAAATGGCCACCAATGAACTAGTTTTAATTCCAAGTCGTTTGAGGTGTCGCTTGATGAATTTGGGTTGACGACCTAGATACTTGATATTACCACCCGAACCAAAATACCTTCCTTTTGGAAGATGTTGAGCTTAAATTGGTTAAAATAAATCAAGCAAACTACGTAAAATGAGCTCAAATCAAACAGAGCTTCAAAATAAAAATATAAAATTATTGTAGTCCTATGTCAACTATGCGGTCGTGTCTTGGAAACCACCCTCCTACTATTTAATTCAGAAACTTAACGCTGCCCTGCCTTAACAATAGCTTAAGGGACAGAGCATGTGTAAAAAATTTCCATATGATTGCCTATATAACTCTCACTTTACCAGTACAATATTTTCTATATAGCTCTCACTTTACCCGTGCATTAAAGTTAGCACGTGTTTTTATTAAAAATGATCTAATTATTAACCGCATTGTGGTTAAATCGATTGAAAGAAATAACTGAGGAAGTACTACTACTCTAGCTGGTTCCACAGCGTGATTTTTGTTTGCATAAGAACTTTACTTGGGTATGGGCTATGCAAAGTGATTCTGTTAGTGCACTTTGATCCCATCATCGCACAGTGGTACGAGAGCTCAGAATCTTGAACTATCGACGTGGTACTACGTCTTTGTTTTCTATATTGGTATGCATTCTGTAAAATTGGAAATGAAACTGGCAAATGTAAGGTCAGATTTCAAATGATAATAACAGCATAACCACATTATGAATAACAATAACCAATATGTTGGTAGATAGATAAAATGCTGAACAATTTTGTAATATACCAGTTATCGTTATTTCTCCATTGCAAAGCGATAAAAATCGATAAAACCAAAATTAATCCACCTAGCCGTCAGACACAGCCTTTCTCATCCAGACTTTTATTTGTAAAAATAGATTTACATGAACGCTTCAATCCAATAAATGTATATTCACTCTTTAGGTTCTAAAATATTGATGTTGTAATCAATACATATAAAAATGCAGTCCGGTCTGTCTGTCTGTTTGATCCATATAGGCTCGAAAACTACCGAACCGATCGACGTGAAAATTTGTATGTAGGGGTTTTTGGTCCCGATAAAGGTTCCTATGATAGTTTGAACCCCCTCCCTCTTCTGGAAAGGAGGGGTCCAATACAAATGAAACAAACATTTCTGCACAACTCAAGAACAAACCAAGCAAATGAAACCGAATTTGGCATGTGGATGTTTTAAAGGGTAATAAATATGTCCATAATAGTTCGAAGCCCCTCCCTCTTAAGGAAGCACATGTTTCTGTACAAATTTCTGCACATCTCGCGAACTAATCAACTAAATGGAACCATATTTGGCAGGTTGTTTAATGTTCTTAGTGGTAACAAATATGTTCCATAATCGACCTCAGGCAACATTTTAAATTGTAAGATAGCAACTTCCGGTTTCTGGAAAACTGCCAAAAATGGACGATTTCCACCCAATATAATAATATCCGGATAAAGAAAGATACACAGGAGTTAAATTCGACCACAGATACCATTTTGAATTCTAAGATGGCGACTTCCGGTTTCGGAAAAACAGCGGCAATGTGGGTATTTTCGGAATCGACTTCAGACACCATTATGTATTATAGGATGGCAACTTGTGGTTTCTGGAAAACATCCAAAAATGGCCGATTCCCGTCTAACATGAGTATCTCCGAATCTAGAATGATACACAGCAGCTGAAATCGACCAAAGACCCCATTTTGGATTCTAGGTTGGTGATTTCCGGTTCTTGGGAAACCGCGGAAAATGATCGAATCACACCCAATATGGGTGTTTGTTCAACCAGAATGACGCTCAGAGGCCAGAAATTATCTTGAATACCATTTTTAAATCCAAGATGGCGACTTCCGGTTTTTGAAAAACAGCCTAAAATAACCAAATACCATCCAATATGAGTATCTCTGGAACCAGAATGATGCAATGAGCTAACAATTGACCTCAGGCACCATATTGAATCGCTAAATGGCAACTTATAGGAAACAGTCGCAAATGACCAAATAATACTCAACATGGATATTTCCGTAATCGAGATGATGCATAGAAACCAAACATTGACCCTTGATACCATTTTGAATTTAAAGACAACCACTTTTAGTTTGTGGAAAACAACCAAAATAACTAAATACCTCCCAATATGAGTATTTCCGGTGTCAGTTTGATGCCAGAAAATTTGCTGAAAATGACCGAATATCACCCAATATGAATATATTCAGAATTAGGGCGCCAAAAGCCAATAGTCGAAGATTTTGTCATTTCGATAAACCAATCATTTCAAACGATTTGTTTTTTGACTTTGGTCATATCCTATGGCCGATTCGTTGTGCATTTGCAGACTTTAAACACATCGCAACGAATCAATGAATTTGGAATGTTCAAATAGTACAAAACCACATTTAAATTATGTGGAGACCACATATATCAATCGAAGCAGGTGTAGGCGCTTATTACGGGAGTCACCTCACGGTGAAATCAGAGTGAAGTGAACAAAATCCTATTACGGGACTCACGTAAGTGAGAAAAACGTCGCAAAGTGACATCTGCCGTGGAATCTGGGTTATTATGAGTGTCATATCAGTGAAGTGATAACGGAAAAAGTGACGATTTGCGTGGAATTATTTCACGACCATTTTTAATGGTGAAGTGATTCCACGAAGATGCCATAAGTCTTAAAGTTGATTGATTTGTGATCTAATGGTAAATATTGGATTTATTCTTCAGTATCAAAAAGAATCAGAATTTGATCTGTGCCCTAAACCGGTCAAATTTTAATTTTTTTGCCCGATGAAAAATATGCAAACTAGTTCTGGAAATTTTCGATACCGAAAAAAACATTTTTTTTATGCCGAATGTCTTAGAAATGCAGAACACGTCAAGATCTGGTGTTATCTAAAAAAACGGAACAAACGACTTTCTGGGACTCAGAGATATTTGAGCTGGAAAACAATCTCATTTCACTTGTCCTATTCTCAATTTCACTTCACTGTCAATCTCACTCCACGGAGGTGATTTTTGTCACCTCATTTGAGGTGGAATCGGGAATAGATCCAAAAAAGTGAAGTGAGCGTGAGAGTGAAATATATTTCACCGTGAAGTGACTCTCGTAATAAGCACCATAGTTTTAAATAGCCTTTGAATTTCTTCTCTTTCCATAACTTTTGAGCCACATATCAAATTGTTATGGAGTTTGTTATTTGAAAGTTTGAGAGATGACTCGTTCGTATGCTACTAGTTATGTTCAAATAAGTCATGTAGTCTTTGAGATAATAGACTTTAGTTGTTTTATTAACAATTTAATACATAACGGTTGTTTAAGTTCGATTATAATCAAATAAAATGGGAACGTATAGGGCAGCCAAACTTTGAAACCACGTGTTCAATCATAATTCATCAGGTAACCCTCAACCTGCTCATCTGATGATAATATTGATATCATTGATCAAATCGGTTGTGTAGTTTCTGAGATAATGAAGTTTCGTGATTTTCACATTTTGGTACTTTACAGACGAAATTACAGTCTGATTACAGCAAAATTCAATAGGGTGTTACGAGGCAGCTAGACTTATTAGTTGACACTAATTTTGTGGAAATCGGGTCAGCCATCTCTGAGAAAAGTAATTAAGTTCAAGTAGTCTTCGAAATATGTTCTTTTTCAAAGCTGGATTTCACATTTTTAAACATAACAGGCAAAGTAATAGTCTGATTGCAGAAAAAATTAATAGGGTCTTATGGGGCAACTAGACCTTCCATTTGACACTGATTTTATGAAAATCGGTCCAGCCATCTCTGAGAAACATGAGTGAGATTAAGTAGTCTTCAAAACACGTCTCTTTTTATTACTTTTGAACCACAAGTTCAATCTTAACAAAATGCAAAAGTTAAAGGTATTTCAGGTAGTCCGTTCATTTGAAATCAATTTTGTTCAAATCGGTTGTGTAGTTTTCGAGATAATGATGTTTCATGATTTTTACCTTTTGATACATAACCTCTAAACTAAAAATCCGATTACAATGAAATTCAATAGGGTCTTATGGGACAACAAGACCTTTCATTTGCAATTAATTTCATGAAAATCGGTTCAGCCATCTCTGAGAAAAGTGAGTGAGAATTAAAATCTGCACATACATACACACACACACATACACACACACACACACATACAGAAAATCCTCAGCTCGTTGAGCTGAGTCGAGTGATATATGCCATTCGGCCCTTTGGAGCACTTTTATACTTTCGGTTTTGCAAGTGATTGCTATATCTTTCTAGGAAAAAGGCAAAAAGTGCCAAGGACAAATTTACGCGAACAATAAACTAATCACATGCTAGCGTTCCTAGCACAGACGACATGAGTAGACACCAACCATTCCCTGTGATATTCTCTGTATCAATATCCAAAAAAATTGACAGTCTCCCCGTTCCAATTGGTCATTTTATGTTTTCTTCCATGAACCTAGACTAATTTGATGTCTCGAAGATAAAGGTTTTTCGAAAAGTTTGAAACAACCCTTTATCTTGCACAATTTCTAAACCTGCTGTTAGAGCGTAATAGAAACAGATGTCTTGAAAGAAAACATACTGGTAAAAGTGCTCGTCAAGTATATGTGGAGCAGAGCGCCGCTAGTTTCTCGTCGTCTATCATTGCAGCGGGCACGGCTTACATAAATCGAGTATGCTTCAAAAGATGCATCAAAAGGTAAAAATGCAAAGCTTGCTATGTTTTTCGCAACAAAGATCCGATATTGATCAACATGACTTAAATGAACTCACGTTGAAGTTGTTTTGTTTTTATGATTTTATAAGTTTCTGCAAATTTCTGCGAGAAATTTTAACTGCCGTGTGTGCAGAGCACATGGACAATTCAAGTAGTGGTAATATTGCCGTGGGATGTGTTGGGAAACGGCAGAAAATCGAAAATTACTTGTCAAAAGTAAATTTTTTGGCAGGAAAAATTGAAAGAAACCTAATTATCATCAAATAAAGTCTGCTGTGACATATAAAAAATAAAGGTCTGATGTTGTTTTAAAAGTTCAGTAGGAATATCAGAGGTATAGTGGTATAAAATATGAATTTTAACGGCAAAAACCTTTTTTTTTTAACTTGAGCAAAGTTTTTTGTTATGTTATTTTGGAAAACTTTGCCAAAGACGGCGATGAAAAATATTGATTTTTAGAGAAAATATTTTTTCTATCTCACTTGTAGGGGGATAAATCACGGATCTGTTGATGTCCAAAGAAGGATCTTTTTTTACTCTAAAACTTTCCCAAGGACAGTATTGCTCTAAAATGTAACGTTTATGAGAAAATGACTTTTGACCACCTTTTTTCATTACTGGACCACAGTGCGTGGTGCGATGAAGGGAAGTCGCAAAAACAAAAAAATATTGCGACGAGTAGGTAGTGCGATACCCTACACGTTCCAGAATGCAATAGTACAGATTCTCCACCCCACTCTTTGCTTTCGGTGCACAAAGCAAAACTGCTTGGCAGAAGCAATTGACAATTTCAAGCACTCCTATTCAAGTACTTTTAGTCGAGTATTCTTACTCGCGTGTCTCGCATTCTCGTCGTGAATAGAAAGACAAAAAAAGATTTGCGAGCGGTTGCATATTTGCGGCTGCTCTAGCAAGTGCGTGAATAACAGAAAGTTTTTAGAAAAAGTGTGGCCAAAAAAATTGGAGAAGCGTAGCACAAATCTCATTCTCAAGCAGAATGAAGTAGACAGGTTTTGTTTCTCGCGATATGGAATTAAAAAGACGTATTTTTTATTTTTTGGCAATAACTCGGTCAGTGTAGAAATGTTTTTTTTTAATGTTTTCTGCAAAGTTGTGTATTTGGATGATATACAAATATATGCTGAACAGCGGGGGCCTAGTGTGGTTGGTAACATCTCCGCCAACCACGCTCGACGCCTGGGTTCGAACCCCACCGCCGACATAGGTGTCGATGGTTGTGAGGTGGCGTGATCCACTCACAACCAACCCAACTGGTCTAGATTCAATCCTAGCCGACACCGGGAGATTTTCTGAGGCGAAAAATCACTGGGATCACGCCTTCCATCGCATGAGAAAGTAAAGCCGTTGGTGCCGGTCCGTTAATAAACGGGTCGTGAGTTAGGGACCTGGGTGTGGAGTCGCCTCCCTGGGCGTCGGTAATTGGCCACAACAGTGGCGGAAATAGACCGACGGAAAATAAGCGAGTATAAAAAAAAAAAAATTTGCTGAACAATGTTCTCTTCTGTATGGTGCATATTTTTAGATATATAAAAAAACTAAAAACATACCTCTAAATCATATTAGATTTTGCAGTGCCGCTAGCGGCAGAGCTCCGGAATCGAGTTGGTTGTCATTCTTTGAGCATTTCCATGCAATAAATGTATTCTGATGATAGTATGTCAAAAAAACCAGTATTTGAAGAATAAATGTAAAAAAATGCAGATTTTGAGCTCTCGTACCACTGTGCATCGGATTGATCGTTGGTGAGACCTTTCAAAACAACCTTAAACATTTTGGCGTTTCTGTTGTTATAGGTTTCAAATCATTGTATATTCTGAGTTAAATATTGGATAAGAAAATTACGATCCCTCGTTGTTGTGGCCAGCTACCAGCATTTGCCTCTAACGCCAATTTGGTAGGTAACTTTAATGTAAGGAATAAACGTAGAAAGTTCCTTCTTTAAAAAAAAAGGCAATAGGTGGAGCATTAAAGAGTTCCAAATCAATTTTATTCTGAATGGTTTTATCGCCAATAACCTCCATTTCGCCGACTCCGTGCTCAGACAGAACATTAAACAAATTTTCACTACAAACGCTAGAGGTGGGGAGAAATCTTCCTCTTCCGTCTCGTAGTGATGCGTGGTTTTTTTTCACCCTGATGTTTCAGGCAGCACGAGAAAATTGAAATAAAAAATCAAACCAAATTTGAATAAGAATGAAGAAGATCGAAAACGCGACCTGTCGGACAGCTCAAGCGGCACTGAGTTGGTACGATTTTTGATTATTTTTAACTATAATAATAATAATAATCTCCCAGATGGGCTCGAGGTACGATGCTGGCCTAACAAACCAGTCGTCTTAGGTTCGAGTCTCGGCTCGGGAGAGACTGTTAGTGTCAGTAGAATCGTAGCGCTAGCCCCGCATGTGTCCTGTACACTGAACAGTCGGCTGCGAAGTCTGTGTATAAAAAAACAGAAGGTTAAGTTCCGAATCGGAATGTAGCACCAAGGCTTTGCTTTTAATAATTACATAAATTTATGTTCCTTTTATCTGGCAATATTAGTCTCTTAAATATGCCTGGTTGATGATTGAAAAATACATTTTCTTTTGATAACGAATGGATGACATAAATATTTATTTTGAATATTGTACTTGTTTAATAATTTTTCCTGTAAAAACATTACACTTTTTTAAATTTTCATTCGTTCAGGTCGATATTTTTATACTCTCAATGTGCAAGTAAAGCGACTGTTGTAGTGGCAAGTAAAGCGACTGTTGTATGCCTTTACATTTTCGAAGCATAACAATAAAACAGAACATTTTGCGCAGTCATTTTGATTCGTAAAGTTTAAATTTCATTTCATTCTTTTAAGCTTAATCAAATTACGATGAACACTTTTGCTGGTAAACGAGCTTGATAACTGGTTTCCTTCTCGTTCGATGTTCATCGGTTCATTTAAAATGAAACTGACGACTGTTTCAATTAACAAAATGACTGTCGTAAAGTATTGCTATTTCCTTTCCTCCAGCATGTCATTTCAAACTATCGTTTGATGACACTTTTCGAACGCTTAAACAGTGTTTTCAGTGTCGACTTCGAGTGTACTCTAAATTGATACTCGACTAAATCGAAATGAATCACGTCACATTATGTATGGAGCGGGAGGGCATGCACCTGCTCTTCAATCCACTGCAAGCCACAGTTGGAACGACGATGAACACGCGGAAACTAAAGACCCATGGGGCGGCATCCATTGAATACCACGTAATTTTTCATCAATTTTACCCACCACTCTCTCACCTTATGACGTTTAGTCATACATCCAAGACCTCCACACAAACAGTACCTCACGATGCAATGAAACTTGAACAAAAAATATGCATGACGCACTTTATGGATGCACCCTATATAGGTCAGAGCACAAAGTCTTTCTCAACTAATAATCGTCAGATGGTAGTGACGCCGTTAACCTGCGCTACAATTGGAAACTGTTTGTTTCCATTTCAAGCTTTTCAGCTGTCAAACTTAACGTAAAAGCAGTACTTTTTGTAAAGGGTGATAGGTTCCATGTTAGGAATATTTCAGGGACAGATAAAGGAATTGATGGAAAAAACTCTTCTACGCATGTGCCCTTACGTTAACCTACTCAGAGTTATTTAACTTTTAAGTTTCTTGAATACTCTTTCGTAAAGTATCTTTAACTCTAAATATACAAGATGTCACTGGGAAAGTGATACACACATTTTAGTGCTTCTTTTCGCGTCGGAAGGCTTTTCCTGTTAACCCATTACGAAGTCAGATTTTACCCCGGAAAATGACCTTCAAACTGTAATTACTCATATTACTCAGCAACTACATGTACAACTGACACGGACTGTGTTGCGTATTGTAGATCGATCTGTTCTCCACACGTATTGAGAAGCTTCATCGTTTAAAATATCAAGTATAATTGTGAGCTGCAATTCAAGTTCAAATGTCAGGCGATGCCATACGGCATCACCCGCCAGGAATGAGTTAATTAGCTGTGTTTGTTTTTATTATGACACATGTTTATAGTTCACTTGTAAGTGAATTCAAGTAGAGAACTAATCAAGATTTTGTATCTTGCTGGAATGAGTAACATGTCGATCAAAGGGCTATTTGAGTTTGAACACATTATTCATGTACAGAACCATCAAACGATTCAAGAAAACTAGCACGGGTAAAAAAGTAGTGTGCGGACAGCAGTGGTGATCAAAATGGGGAAAGAACGTGGCCGGCAAATCCAGTTCGGTCGTCAAGAAAAATGGCTCGTGAAATAAACATGAATCACTATGCATAAAAAAATCAAAAATGACCTTGGATACAGTACTTTCAAGAAACAGAAGATTCACGGATTATCTCGCAGGAATATTGCCGCAGGGTTGCCAGATTTCTACTGAAGACTGAATATTTTTCCAGATGAAAAATTGTTTACGTTGGAGGCTGTTTTGAACAAGCAGAATGATCGTGCGTATGAAGTATGTCTTCGTGATATTCCAACCGATAAAAGAGGAGTGAAACGATTCCAGAATTCCGCCGTGGGCTGGAATTTTGACGTAGGTGCTAGAAGCACAAAATCGCTCTGGAAGCGTTCTATTCTAAATCGGTCGTAAATTAATAGAAGCGCTTTATTCCGCGTTCTGATTTTATAAAATCTGAGTAAATATGTTAAGAAACATAACCCATTGCTACGTTTATTTTTGTAAATGCATTGAGTTCTAATATCAACGTCACTTTTCCTGCAAAATAGCAAAGCCATGTAAACGTTTAGCAAGAAAAGTGACGTTGGTCACCTCAATAGTTTAGTTTGCCATGCGTACTGATCGGTAGTCAGCAGCGCCACTTCGCAATGCTATACAAAACGCGGGTAAAAAGTTGGCGCAAAAAATGCATCGCAGCACTCTACAAGCATGGTTCACTATTCTATCCATACCTCAATTTCAATTCAAAATGGCACTTACGTCACTTCTCATTTCTGATTTTCCTCTGCTATTTTTCATTATTTTTGAAAACGGTACGAAGCATCTTGAAGACCTATACTACCTATACTATAATAATATTTAAAAAAATAAAATTTTAAAATTTCGTACGTCAAAATACTGCGCGTTATTTTACGAGACAAATGCCAAATGTTACGATTATGTGATCATACGCAACGTATATTATAATCAGTATATTACGAAAACAACCCACAGATTCTATTATTGAATTAAAATTTATAACATTCTCAGAATTCTAGCTATTCTGTAGCATCTGATTTAGATTCTTTTGGATACTAAGAATCTCATAGACTTTCTTAAAGTCGTATATATTGGTTTTAATAAATTAAAAATCTTTGGCAATCTCCATTTTCTCAAACTAGAAATAAAAATAGAATAAGTTAAGTTACTGTGTACAGTGAAGCAATCGACAGTAAGAAATGTGCATCTTAAAAGTTGTATAATGCGATCAGGAGATATCTTCAATCAGGATTACTGTAGTTTGTTCGACGTCTTTCATAGTATTTATTCTGCGTGTTCATTGTTTTGGAAAGATTGTTCAGAAAATTTTATAGTTTATTCTACTATCTTCAATTAGCAATTATCAGTTATTATTTTTTTTAGCAGCTAATAATCATACAAATTCAGAAAAACAATACTTCATTTTTGTCGGGTATCAAATCATTTCATCATATCATACAAAAATTATCAAAATTCTGATGGCATTTAGTCCAAATTTATACATATAAGTACGAACAATAATAAATTCCTCCAGTACTATGATCTTCTTACGGAGCGTCATTTACAAAAACATTGTCTCCTGAAAATAGTTTCAACATAAGGACAAAAAAGTCCTATCACTTTGTTGCCACCGCTTAAAAAAATCTGCCTGATTCATTGCGTTTCTGCTCACCGTTGCAGCAGGAAATAAATAAACATTAGAATTTATTATCAATTGTACTAGACAAGTGATTCTTCTTTTCCCGAAAACTGTGAACTGGGAAGCTGATCTCGGGACAGTGCTAAAAAGTCAATTTTGATTGATGCAATCCACTAGAAAAATAAATTTTCCCTGTCGACACTCGAACATCGGATAAAAAATGAGTGGTGTTCCAATAACGAAAAAAAGGCCCAAAAAATTAATTTCCTAAGAGAGAGAGGCAACAAAAGTCGCTTATGGAATCGTTTGTTCGAAACTCGACTTTCAATCTTAGAATTCGAAACAAAATGACGTATTATATTTAAATTTGAACTAAAATAGAAGTGCAAAGGTTTTTAGAACAAAGAACAACATACCTGTACTTCCTCATCGTCTTCATCTTCCGGATCACCATCGGAGGGACTCCAACTGCTTAGGGTTTCATTTAAACTTTTGCTATCTCTGTGCGTGGCCCGGACGAACGTTAAAACCAAACACTGCGAAAAAAAAACGGAAAGAAAACAACAAACCAGATTAGTTGATGTTCGACAATCAGTCGAAGATTGGAACAATCGATTTGAATGCAAACAAAGTACTAGCATTCTTCAATGGTAGAAAGTACCCAGACCTAAGCGGATGTTAATCGATGAGACGACTTAGCATACTTAACGTTGATTGAATTCCGATAGTAGAAGAAGCGGAACAGACCGATCTTGTTCCATGTCGGGTAATGTATGGGCTTCATTTCTCCCACCGATGGGCGAGCGTTATTTACAACCGGACATAGGCAGTTCCCTCTGTGAAGAACACTCATCAATTCGAATCCTGCGGCGTAGAACAAAATTGTACCTGTGTACCGGTGTTTCCGCGCGGAAGAGTTATCGCTGCCAAGGTGCAGCTTGCGTAAATCATGGAGGTTCGTGAGAGGGCACTCTCATATAGAATCCATTTAATGCTTGTGCAGTCAAGACAAATAGAAAATTGTATATTGTGTGTGTGCATCCATTCAGTGGAACCGCAGAAAATTATTGCCCTGAAGGCTAATCATACTTCAAAGAAGTGACATTTGATGATTCTGCGTACGGCAAAAGCACTAATATCTGCTCCATTCCTAACTGACAGCACTTGCCCCGCGGTTGACAGATAAATGGTTCTATTTAGTCAGACATCGTTATGCGAAGGGTGTGCAAACAATGAAGGGTGGCTCATACTTTGCCCCGTTCGCAGCGCGTTAGTTGACTACTAAATATGTATTTGTTTAAAAAATAAATTATAATTTAATTTGATTGCTGAGATTTGATTAAATTCCGATGATTTTATTTGCTGGGTGCAATTGAGAAGAACATTTCAAATACCCTAGTGAACGATTGTGGATTTAGAGTGGGAGTTTGCTCTTCGCTTTCAAACGGTCCGTCTAAAGGGTTAACCACAGTTCACTGTCCGGGATGCATGCAATCGATCCACTTCTGCAGGTAAATACAGCGCTTCAGCTCTCGATATGTGAAACCGATCCGTGGCTGAACATAAGCTCACTCGACGTCAAGTTACGTTGAAAGGGGATATTTGTCATCGCATCAGGAATTGCAGTGCAAAGAAGGATGCTACCTACATGAGTTAGCCACAGCTGCAGCAGGAAGTTCGAGATTCTACGGCGATTGTTTAACTATCTGGGCACGATTGGGAAGCACATTCAAAGCTTGATAGGTTAGTTTCAGGTGTGTGTGGGGATTTATGAGAACGATAGTTATGCGAAATTTTCATTCCTCTTTAGACGTGATGTGGTGGAAATTGGCTGTTGGTTTGAGTTGGATTACATTACTTGGCAGTAATCTCAAAGCTATGCAAGTGGAAACAGTATTTTCGAATGGGTTTTAATTTTTCGCACTGATCTCTTTTGGTGCTCTCAAAGGAATACATTTTAAACGAGTTGACGGGTAGAATATATCTACCCTTTTTTAAAGTTATGGGTTAGTGAATAATCACAACAAAAATGGCCAAATCCTGCTTTTCTCAAGAATGTTGTGGTAGAATGCTTTATTGATCAACGTAAAAAAACATTCCAAGCACCATAGAATGATCACGAGGAAGTGCCTAAATTTCAGTCAGTTTCTAACGGATTCCCTCCATTCTTAAAGTAATCGATTGGGAAATAATCTATGCGTCCAACAAAATGCATAAATTGTGCTTATGTCATGCTAATTATTGTTTTATTGAAAGATGTAGAGCCTTGTTTAACGCAAAATTCGATTAATTTGGACTGAAAACAAGACCAAATATCGAGCGAAACTCTTAGTATCAGTATAAATTTTTTTTTTAACTACTCACTACTTCACTTCCTCAGTACAGTCGAAACTGAAGTATTCAAACGTTTTGACTTTGTGAACGATTTGTAGTTGTTGTTGCTGTTTTGCTCGCTCGAGTGCACAACGACACGCTCACTGAAAGTTCAACTCTCAGTAGTCATGTATTAAAGCTAGCATGCAGAAATATAGTCTTCATTGTAAAACCGACCACTGCAGCAAGACGATGATTTAATGGAAGCTGAGTCGAACAGCGATTTCAAATATCTTGCAGCCTTCCATAGCGGGCGTACCAACAGAGGAAACCGGAGGACCACGCACGCGTTATTAAGCCGTGTGTGTGACTGGGCCTTTAGCAGGTAGGCAACAGAATATAACAATACCCGCGAGTGGCAGAAAAGTGTTAACTATTCTCCACAGCGGCACTCAGCAATTTTGTTTAATTCCTCTTCATTGCAGATTGCTGTTTGCATGACCTGTGAAAAAAACTAAAAAATTGTATTTAAACTCAAATAACTCAACATGTTTTAGTGATATTAGTACAAGCCAGTAGATGCTTTGAAAGCTCTGTTTATCTTCTTTCCAAAACTGCCTCAATATTGAAAATCGGTTGAAAAATGACTGAGTAAAAAAAAAATTTATGCACTGAGGTCCAAAAAATCGTATTTTGACCATAACTTCAGATTTTGGGGGTGTTAGGAAAATTTCTAGTATGAGCGAATGTTACACTCAACAAGACCTACAACCTACGTTAGGTCACTTCAGAAGTTCTAAATCGCTGTAGCACAGTGTAATCAAACATCAATGTGTTTAGTTTTCAATGTCTGGAACTTGTAATTAACCTTCCCCACAAATACCATTATTACCTAGGGGAGAGAAACGACCATATAATCAGGGTAATTTAACCTACAGTGTACCTTTTTTCTATAGTGGACCACCAGTCAGACTAACTCAATTTCTCTTAACATAAATCGGAAATTATAAATGTTTGTGATATAGATTGGCTAGATAAGATGATTCCCGATAAAAGTTTTCTGAAAGCCCTGCGAGTTTACGAATAGATTGAGTTGATCTGGCAAGTGGTCCACTATAGAAAAGGGGCCCACTACGAGTTAATTTACCCCACATGTGCTTTACATTCTGCAACTCGAGACCCGCTGGTAACTGGTGGACTATCATTGCACAATAATGGTCAAGAAGCCAAATTTAGAAGGAAATTTGGGTTTAGAGCTCTATGGCAATACTATAAAGGAAAACTTTCCTCTATAAAGTTGTTATGATGAAGCGCTTGTTGAAAAATTATGAAAAATTAAGGTGACCCAAATTTTTGATGCAATCGAGTATCTAACTCTTTCATCTTTGGAGATAGAAGAAAAAGTTAAACTACAATGTTATAGCTCCATTCATTTCAAGTAACTTTGTAACAAAAAGTTATTTTCTTTGTTTGAAAATAATCGATTTATACTAAAAAAACACACACACACAATATTCGCTCTAAATTTTTTATATCAATTTTTACCTTGAAACTTTCTTTAAACGACGTTTAGGGCTTTTCAAGAGAAACAATTTGCAAAGCTGAAATCGTAAATATCCTAATTCTAGTTATTACTGTTTTTCATAAAAAATATATGTGTTTTTCATTTGTTTGTCATTCTTTTTGGGGCAAACATTACTTTTTGGTCTTAATTTGAATTTTTAAATATAAAATGAATCGAATAAAGCCGTTTATATGGTTACTCAATTTTGAAGCCAGTTGCACTGCCGGTAACTGTCCCATACTGATTTTGGTCACTTTTGAGTTATCATCGGGAATCGACTCAATTGTTATCATATTTTCTAAGAAAAAATTAAAATTGATACTTTTGTATGGAAAAACATGAAAAAAATACCAAGTTGTTTTTGTCCCATATTGAAAGTACCCGCATTATAGTCCCACTGCATAGTGGTACAAACTGTAAACATATAATTTTGCCTCAGATTAGTATATAGCGGATTATTTTTGGCGTATAGAAATATGTCATTTAATTAACTAGACTAATATTGTTTTTCTGTAGTACAATCCACGTTGCCAATGATACTGCCGGTTGCTGGTTGAATTTATATGTGATGGGACTATTTTGTCCAGCACTTTTGAAACTTTTGAAATGTACCCGCATATTTTGTCCCATTTTGTCTTTTTTTTTTCAAGTTATATAACGTAAAACCAATTCCATCCATGGTTTTTTGTTCTCACCGAAAAACTTGTGGTGCCATGCAACTGTTATGGTCATTGGTTCTGGATTTAATTGCTGGAAATCCGAAAATTCACGGATTATATTAAGTCGCCGTTTTCTTAACATGTTGTTTTTCATTATGGGACAGTTATCCGGGTACCAGCAGTGCACTAACGACCAAACGAAACAATACGGGTATTATTCTTTTCAACACGGATCTTAGCAATTTTGAGCACAATTGAAGCACTTCGCGTGATCAATTCCGAAATAGGGTGACCATGAAAAACGGCTTTTTTCGATGTTTTTCTTTAAAGCATTGCTATAGAGTTCAAGACCCGAATTTCCCCCTAAATTTTACAAGCGACTATGTTGTTCTTTACTTTTAGTATATAAACAACGCACGAGTGATAGAAAAATTTTGATTGCTTCTTGGGGCGCTAAGAAGCTAATTACTATTGATTTTGCCAGTGAAAAGTTCTCTGCAGTGGGGGCATCTTCGCCGGTTCAGGGTTCTAGTCTTCCTCCGGTGGAGCTCTGGCTTCTTGTAGCATCATAAATTACAAAAAGTCTCGACTGTTCCTTCGCAAAACGACAATTATTTCTGGATTGATTTCAACAACCAACAATAGTGAAACCGTTACATGTTAGTAGGGTTAAATATAGTGGACCACTCTCCTATAGTGGACCACTCGCCAGATTAACTAGATTTGTGCGAAAACTAGGGGGAATTTTCAAAAAACTTCCTTCTTCCTGATGGCTTTATCTACTTATCTAGCCTTCTTATCTAGCCAATCTGAATCAGAAACACGAAAAACAAACAGAAATTCCGATTTAATAATAATAGAAAGAGGATTAATTGAACGAGTGGTCCACTTTAAGAAAATGGTCCACCTTGGGTTAATTTATCTTAAACAGTTCAGTTGCCTGGTAAACCTAACTAAATTTGAACATTTATGAAATGATTACCACAATTTTGGTTCATCTATCTTTTCAAAGAGTCAACATAAGAATCAGACTTCCTGAAATCTCGCTCGCAAAAAGTGTGTTTTGCTCTAAACTATCTTGGATGGACCACCGGTCAGATCAACTCAATTTACACGGAAACTCGAGGGATTTTCAGAAAACTTCCATTGAAAAGCATCTTGTACAGCTTATTTGCACCAGAACCACGAGGAATATTTGTAGGGTATATTAACCTGTAGTTGACCACTTCTGGCACTCAATTTATGCAAAAATACGAGAAACATTTATAAATTCCGATTTATGTTAAGAAAAATTTAGTTAATCTGACAAGTGGTCCATTTTAGAAAAGAGGTTCACTATAGGTTAATTTACCCTAAATTACAATTTAAATCAAGAGAATAAACAATTTTTCGAAGGAAGTGCTCCATCAAAAGTACTCTACTCTACTCTAAGCGCGTGCACGAGAAGTCCGAAAAGTATAATTCGATCGTATTCCCAAACCTATTGCAAACAATAGGGTAGAACTACCTTGGGTGGACCACTTCTTTAGTATACCACCCTGGCGAAAAACTGTTCATTCTTTCGATATAAATTGGAATTTAGGTAAATGCTTCGCGATACACGATCAGGGCCGGCCTCATACTATTCTCTCAAGTGGGTATTAAGGAATAGGGAAGGTTCGTGGGTGGCCTTCCAGCAGCTGACCAGAAAAATCGCCATGGCGGACGAAACCATGCGCTATTTTCAATTTTCGCGACAAAATTGTTGGGGCAGATCTTACAGTTTTCCCCAGAAACTCTAGATGGGGCCATCTAGGGGTCACACCATCTCCTCTAACGGATGCTCGAGTAGTGGGCCGATAGCAGATCTAGCCAGTACACCGCGTTTTCGCTCTTATGGTATTTCTTGATGAACGACGTAACTTTCGGCAGGCACTTCTTTCTATAAATTTTCCCGTTCGCGGCCAGTCAGCTGTTTTGACATCCCCTTCTCGCTGATTGTCAGCTAGAGCAGCACCTTCTGGTGTGTCAAATGATCTTCACCTCAGAGCTCACTTTCTCCGGGAAGAAAGTAAAATACGAAGTGCCCTGCCGGTCGTTGCCATCCATGTTCGCCAGGTAATTTTCACAGTTTGGTCGATGGCACCAAGCTCCCGACCAAGCGCACGCAGCGATCGATCCCTCGGTTTTCCTCTTAAGCATCCTTTAAAGCTTCTTATCGCTCAGGGTCATCGGCCGTTCGGAACCGGTTTCTTGTTCGATGCTTTGATTCTTGTCAAATTGTGCCAGGATACTATATAGAGGCCAAAACGTACCCGGCGTCCACAAAGTGTCACACGATATCCGTTTTTGACGTGGCGGGGTACCGTTCTTTGAATGCGCACACTTCTGAATGAAGTAGATTTCAGATTCATGCTGACTCAAGGGTTACTATGATTGATGCTGCATGAGTTGTTTCGTTAGTGCATGTAAAGGTAAACCCATGAAAAATAGACAATTTTTGTGCGTTTTTTGATGCAAACTCAAGACTCAACGGTTTTGTCTCCTCGAAAAAAGTCTCAGTCCAAAATTTAAATAAGGTGGACTTCTGGTAAGGCTTCACTTATGCCTTGTTCAGACTATGCCGCATATCACTTGATATCTCTCAGGTAATATCGGATATCACCTCGAGTGTTCACACTACAGTCAGATGATATGGTTTGACACTTAATTTGGTATTTGAAAAGAGATGAAAACAAAAACAGGTCAAGGCAAAAACAAGACAGCAAGAGCAATGTAATTAGGATACATATGTCAGCTAGTTGGCTCGCACCAACGCAAACTCCCATATGTAATTGTCAAAATTTGCGGGATGACAAGAGCAAAAAAATTTCCTTCTTTTTCGCATGCAACGCTAATTTCGAAATTTGTGGGGTTGCGTCGAATGTCTCTTGGCCGTGATGCCAACTGCTGCAAATCTAGTTTTTATTGGTTTTCGAACATGATATCCGCGATATCATGTAGCCGAGGTGATATCCGATGACAGCTCGATTGTATGGGATATCAGGTAATATGGATGGTGATATGGCCTCGATAGCACGAATCGCCTAATATCAGGTGATATGCGGTGTAGTGTGAACGGGGTATTACAGTAGAGAAAGTCTCATTTTTTTGACTCTCTTGTAGCTCTTGTAGTTTTCGAAATCGAAATTTTGTTTAGTAGCAAATTGCTTAGAAATACATTAAATCTGTAGCTTTATAAACTCTCGCTTAACGATATCCATTAAAATGCGGTTGCTCGCATATGTACGCGGCAATTGTAAGTTTTGAACACAGAAATCATTACATATTTTTTTACACAAGCTTCGATTCAGACTTAAAAAACCACTAGTCTAAAGTTTCGAAAGTATTATAGACTACAGCACGCTATACGCTGTTAGAGTGATAGTTTGCAGAAGGATATGATAAGGTCGATTAGGAAGGAAGTAGGTTACTAAGTCTGAAGGAGAAGACAAAAAGTACTTTTCTCAATAAGTAACATTCCAAAAGGGTAAAAAGCAAACAAATGTGCGAACAGCAAAAAACGTCCGGACAATTCCACAAAGGATCCAAAAACTACTGCTCGCAGTAGGTATCATTCAAAAAAATAATGAAGATTAGCTGGATAGGATGTTTCCAGATGGAAGTTTTCTGGAAATTCCTCGATTTTTCGCATAACTTGAGTTAATCTAAAGAACGTGGTCCATCCAGGGTAATTTTACCCTAAATTAACCTATTGTGGACCCCTTTCCTGTAGTGAACTACTCGTTAGATTAACTCAATTTCTCTTGACATGGGGTAAATGAACGTATGGTGGACCCTTTTCTTATAATGGACCACCAACCAGATTAACTCAATTTATTCGAAAAATTGAGGGATTTCCAGAAAACTAAGATCGGTAATCATCCTATCCAGCTAATCTGCATAACAAACAATTATAATTTTTGATTTATGTTAAGAGAAATTGAGTTAATCTGCATCAAAATCATGAGATAAATTTATATATTCCGATTTGGGCAGGTACACTGTAAACTATAAACACTGTTTTTGGGATAAAATCGATAATGTAGGCTAAATTTACCAATAGCAGACCCCTTTTCTTTATTAACCTTTAGGTGACAACCCGTCATATTAACTCAATTTCTCTTAACATAAATCGGAATTTATGAATAAATGTTAGGCAGATTGCCTGGAAAAGATGTTTCCTGATAGAATTTTTCTAAAAATCCCTTGAGTTTTCGTAAATTGAATTAATCTGGATGGCGGTCCACTATAGGGAAGCTGTCCACTATAAGTTAATTTAACCTAATTATAAATTTAACGCCTCACCTATGTACCTCATTTAAAAAAGAAATAATTGTTTAATATAAATTCTACAGAAGATTAGTTAAACATTGATGGTTGTTTAGCCATTTTTATGTGACTTTCTCATTAATTTTCCGTCCGTCTAGTTTAGCCAGTATGCTAGGATTGAATCTGGACCAGCTGAGTTGGTTGTGAGTGGGTCACACTACCCCACAATCATCGACACCTATGCTAGCATTGGGATTCGAACCTAGGTCACCAGGCGTACGTGCTTGATGAAGATGTTACCCACTATAGCTAGCTCCCTGCTCTATGAGAGGCCGTGTACCGTCAAAATCTTATATTCGGAATCAAATTTTTTTCGAATTCCGGACATATACTTTCCAGTTTATTCTCCGAAATAGTTAACATTTGGAATAAAACAAATGTAATAAAATATAATGATTGTTTTAATACATGTGGCGGTTAGCGAAGATAAACAGAATTCCAGTACGTTAGCCACACAATTGCGTCGTACGGAGTGAAAAATAATCAATTTCCAATCTGACTTCTCGTTAAGTCGTGCATGCATTACTGCTTCCATCTTGTCAATTTGCTTCGACCGTGTGATTAGACAACAAAGCCCACTCCAGTGGAACAAATTCTGTATCGTTAAGGCAATATGCTCGCTTGCTCGTTTTTTTTTCTATATTTTTCACAGTAGCAGGAAAACTCAGTCAGTCCGTATGCTATTGCTATCAATCAATAATCATTCAATTATTCAGCATGATTGCTTCGTTCGCTTTCTCGTCCACCTAAGCCGGCTTCTGGCAGCCATTGCCAGCTTAATACATGTGAATATTTTCGCGTGATTTCCGCCGGCCTCGGATTGAACTTCACGCCATCCTTCGAGAAGTCTACGTGTTTACGTCTGGGTACGCCATGCCAAACACAATCACGCGCTGTGAAGGAGAAAAATTACGTTCGAACTTTTGTTTCCCGCAATGCAGCGCTATTCGGGTCGCCAAATCCGCGGTCGGGTCACGGCGGTTGGTGCGTACGGAAGTGAAAATCATTTTAGCTAATTGAGATTCTTTCTGCCGATTCCTGTCGGTTCGACTTTCGCGTCCCGTTTGACGGACAGATCTCTCGTCTGTCCAGGTAGCAGCACTGGAGATATCTTCCCCAGCAGCACCGGATGCCGGAAACAAAATTCGTTCATGCGAATCACTGAAAGTTGTCTGCGTTTTGGGTTGCGGCAGTGGCGGATGAAACTGACATTGCAGTAGAACTGATGTTGAGCTGTCGAGTCGGGTCAGGGTACGCTATTTTCATTTCGATTAGAATGATTGACATGTTTTATTAACCTTTATTTTTTTGTTTCAACGAGGTGACATTTTACTTACTGAAATAGAAAATTGTAACTGCGCAAAGCTGATGTTCATGAATTTATAAACTGTGAAAATCTACTAACAAAGTCATATCGATCTGCAAAAAAAACGCTTCTATACAGAATTTTCTTTCTAGACGTGCGAAGCGATAGCCAAACAATTTACTTCTCGAGGCAACTTGTCTGAACTTTGGAAGCTGTTCTGAATTTGCAACCAATCCGTTGTTGTGCAATTTTGAATTCCTGCTAGCAAGTCGAGTTCAGACGTAAACCGAAGGTGTAATAAAGTTTCAGTACAAACAATTAACAGTGGTACAATCGCAAGACTGTCTCAACCAGGGCTTAGCAAAGATGTTCCACTGTCCAACATAAGCACTCGAGACATTTCACCTTTAAGTTAGTACCTACCACTCCAGAGGAACCCAAATGAAAACTTCCCCTAGCTCGTGGCTATCGAAGCAGCAAATTAGTAAAAGTTTCTTTTGGCTTCTTCCGAATATCCACTCCTGTTTCGTTGTAGTACTGTATATGGAAGCAAACCAAATACGAATTCCAATCGTAGGCATCGTAGGCTAGATTTACCAGAGGCGGAGGCTGAGCGAACTTTCGGAATCTTTTCTATTAATTAGCCAAATGTATTTTATTATTCAGCTGGGATAGCCATTCCTACGCAAAACGGAAATTGTTTCATCCGCTCCGCTGGCACTGTACGAATCGATACGGAAAACTTAATTGGTGATTTCTATAATTTGGTGTTTGGCACGCCATTATGAACTCAAGAGCGAAGGTGTCTTTCCATCTTGATACCCATCGCAGATAGGAGCATCTTAGAATATGATGCCAACTGGATTAACCTGGGGCTTTCGGTTTATGTGTAGAGCAACAAAAGATTACTGCAATTTCATTTATTTTGTAAACACAGCGTCTCGAAGAGGCGGATTCAATTTGGGCTCGAGAACTTTCCCATTGCAGTATCCTGCAGAAATAAAATAACGACGTGGCTGTAACTTGCTGTAATGGAGGATGAAATAATTTCTGGTCAATTATTCTAAAATTGGATGAATAATAAATTCACTATTCTTCAAAGCAGAATTCAGGTTTGTTAATCGACATGGATTGGGCTTCATTGAAGTACACTTCTTGCTAGAAAATATGTAGAATAAGCTGTCGTGTGCAATACAACACGCATAAGTTGAACTGTGCGTAACCACATCAATATTGCGTCTTTTCAGAGCATTTTTTGTACTGTTTCGGAACCAGTACAATGAATATGTGTTGTTCATAACGTTTTTGGTGCTCTAGCGAATGTTAAATGTATTGGACGGCTCAAAATCAAAACACTTTTGAAGTATTAACCGGTGCTAGTATTGCCATGATGATTCGTACTGGAGTTGCTAATATTTTTCAGAATGCTGCTATCGTTAAAGCAGTGCAAGCAGTAATCAATACTAATGATTTTGGTATTGACTAGGGTGATGCAAATATGAATTGATTGATTCGCTATCATGAATCCGGTTATTTAAAAACTACGTCGAATTAATAACAATCAAAAAGACATTGGATTTGTTTAAAACATTGTGCGTTTAACGACGACTCTGGTTTTACACATATGCACTCGGTTCCACGTTCCTGGCACCAGCGTCAGTAAATTCTGTTGCAACGAGATTCGCTATTGGCTGTTTCGGTTGTTGACGGTGATTAGGGATGCACGAGCCTTTGATACGCACGGACTTGCGAAAGTAACCAGCGTTTTTTTGAGCGCCCCAAAACTGATCGTTTGCCTAAAACCGAAGTCTACCGAAGCACTACGATTTTGTGTGTATTAGACATATTCTGATTTTGATCTCTGTCAATGTATTCATAACGCAAATGTTGCGTTATCCTTTTGACACATTCTTTGTGCAAAGCCAAAGCATTTAATGCGCGTTTTGAGAGGTCACATCAGTTGATGTAAGCTTGAACTTTTGCGTGAAGACAGCTTCGTTTCCTGTGTAAGCTTGAGCTGTATGTGAGATCTCATGAATAGTCAGCTATCAGGCTGTCATAGTAGAAAGAAAGCTTTATCGTCAGTACCTATAGTGTCACACCGCAATACTTTTCCGCAGCTTGCACCTAGTTGTTGGCTGTTTTATGCTGATGAAACGAAGTTTTTGACGTGGAATTACGTCTTACAGCAATGAAGTAAATAAATTGAAAAGCCAAAAACATAGAGTGCGTTACGAATGTTGTCCACATTCAAATGCTCAAAACTCAGTCATTATCCAACCAGTTTCTTTCATTTTAACAGTAACCGAGTGGAAAATTAGCCGTGCGTCCACCAAAATGCGGACAATTATGATTTTTGGACGTTATTATACCATTGAAAATTTTATCGCAAATTTCCACCAATAAGAGCTGAAAGTAAGACTAAATATCAGGAAAAACTCTTAGTCTTGGGCCAAATCAAACTAAACAGCCAAACCTTCCTTCCTCAGCACAGCCGACACTACAGTGTACAGAAGATTTGATTTTGTAAATGATTCGTTGTTGTTGTTTTGCTCGCTCGAGTGCGCAACAGTGTTGTTTATCTTGCTCATAAACAGCATGCAACACCTCAAGTGAGGTTCTCGTTGCTAGCGATATCACATACTGGAGTATTCTCCATTCAAGCATTTCTTGTCCGTTTTCGCTATCTTCCTTGCCCATCAATAAGTATTGGATCACACGGGTTTATCTAATCTCTTACTCGCGTCCACTCCCCTACTCGCGAGTACGACCAGCCGAAGGCAATTGTTTCAAGATGCAAATATTTTTAACAGGGTATCTACTTTGGAACCGGTTTTCTTCGGCTGGTTTTGTATTATACTGCTGTAGAAAACTTGTCAAAGCAGTTCGATGCGTTCCAGTATGCGATAGTTTACAGAATCTCCGCTCCATTCTTGGCTGTCGGTACATAAAGTAAACCTTGGGTAGATGAAGAAAGAATTTTCCTTTTCGAGCCCATTTCCTAACGCACTCCTAAGTCGAGCAATTTTAGTTCAGTACTCCTACTCTCAAGTAGGAACTCGCGTACTTTTTTACAGTCGCTGAGTAGTAGTCAGCCTATAGGATAGAGAGTAGACGTAGAACTCACCGTTATGGTAACTGTCACACCAAAACGGCGGGTTCCCCCGCCAAAATAAGCTTCGCGATGTTATTTTGCGTGACTTTTTCAATATTATATGTTTAGGGACCCAAACACATCTCACGTAACAGGAATGAAACCGTACGGCAGTGAAGCATATACCAAACATGTTTCAATTTGATATGTGTTAGAGTCACATTCCGATTCGGAACACTAACAGTCTCTCCCGAGTCAAGACTCGAACCTACGATGAATGGCTTGTTAGGCCAGCATCGTACCTCGAGACTAGCTGGGGAGGCTAAGCATTTGTAAAAAGCGCTATTTTCGACTATTAGGAAGCTTTACCTATTCGCTAATATGAAATATTCTGTTTTTGTTTTTTTAATTCAGGAAAAAACTGCTTGAAATCTTAATAAAATCTAGCTGGGATTCTAAAAACATTAACAATTCTTTTTCTTTTTCAATTGTACTTGCATACAAGTTGTTACGTAAACTAGCAAGTCCCTTTTTTCATCGCAACTTGATTGCAATACTTTGCGTCAAAACTTTCGAAACTTAAAAGGCCTTCCAGCCGTTTTGGTGTGAGCTCAATGGAAGTGAGTGTCATGGCGTCTCTCTTTTCTATAGGCTTTCTACTGAGTAGGAAGACAAGAGAGTTTTTGCGTGCCGGTGCACGTTAGTTGCTACCCCAGAGAGTGCGTGAAGAATAAAGAATGTCTCGAAAGCGTGTGTGCAAAAGACTTGAGAAGCGTAGCATATGTCTCGTTCTTAAGCCGAAAGGAGGAAAAAGGTATTGCTTTTCGCTCGTTTTGCAACGCTGGTGCACAACGACACGCCCACCGAAAGTATTATTCTAAAATTGGGTATCGACAATTTCATGAGTTACTACCTGTGCTTTTTGCTTTAAACACGTACGTACATATTAGTAGTGCTATAAACATGCCTGTATGACGGTATTTTCCACTTAGTCGGAAGATTCGAAATTATGCGCTGTGGAAAGTGATCTCCACCGCCGACATAGGTGTCGATGGTTGTGAGGTGGCGTGATCCACTCACAACCAACCCAACTGGTCTAGATTCAATCCTAGCCGACACCGGGAGATTTTCTGAGGCGAAAAATCTCTGGGATCACGCCTTCCATCGCATGAGGAAGTAAAGCCGTTGACGCCGGTCCGTTAATAAACGGGTCGTGAGTTAGGGTCCTGGGTGTGAAGTCGCCTCCCTGGGCGTCGGTGATTGGCCACAACAGTGGCGGAACTAGACCGACGGAAAATAAGCGAGAATAAAAAAAAAAAGAAAGTGATCTCCAAACACCAGAGCTGTCCGCCAGTTTCGTCTGCTATGGTCCGTTCGCTATGGAAGGCTACAATCTAATGAGCAACAAGTTGTGTTTGTTGAGAATAAAAGGCCGGTTCTACGACCACTCTATTTTCAATGTGCACTGCCCTCACGAAGAAAGACCCGATTAAGGGATAAAAAGAGTTCCACGCACAGCTGGAGTAACTCTACAATAGCTGCTCGCATAGAGACATCAAAATCGTCATCGAGGACATGAACATTACAAGCCGGTGATCGGCCGGCAAAGGCAGTACACTGTAACAAACGATCATGGCCAGCGATGCGTCAAATTCGCAGCTTCCCGAGGACGGGCAGTCCGAAATACCTTCTTTCTCCGAGAGCATATCCACAAAACCACATGGGGATCACCCGACCAACGTACTGCAAGGAGGAGTGCGAGGCTGCGGTGGATGAGAAGAACCGGACCTGAGCGATATACCTGGGCAGGCCAACGAGAGAGAACAAGGTCAATTACAAACAGGCACGGAACGATATGACCACGATTCCCAGACAGATCTTACAGATCTTACAGAAATATCGGGAGTACAACGTGTCCACACATCACATCTTCCCGCAGAGGGTTCAGGCAAGGTTTTCCTGTTTGCTGTTTAACATTTGCTCTCGAGGGTGAGATCCGGAGGGCGGGCATGGACATGAGAGGCACGATTTTCACGAGGTCTGTACAGCTTCTGGCTTCGCGGATGACTTTGGCATCATAACACGTAATTTTGCGACGACGGAAGAAACATACGCCCGACTGTAAGCCGCAATCACGAAAATTTCCTTATTTTTCGACTTTCAATATCAAGCGTTAAGTGAACATAAAAACGCTGCTACTAAAATAAGTATAGTGCACAGGAGGCAGTTTCAAAGTGATGTTTTTATGACTTTTATGATTATGCTTCATACATTGGAAGTGACATGTAAAAATAGCGTCAAGCTCCCACATGGCTTGCATGAAAAGTTGTACGCATGACTGAATGGACAGACAGTGCTGCTGTTTTCATCGTAAATGATGTAAATGGAATGCAAATAAATAACGACTTCTTCTTTGTTTTTGCTCTCTTTAAATTCATTATTATTATTTTAGGTTTAATTTTCTATGCGTTGCGTTTCGCTTTTTGTAGTGACCTTGGAAACGACTAACATATTATTTATTTTTTACTGGTTTGGCACTTTGTCAATAAATTTCAGGTTATACTTTGGTACACATGTATGAGGTAATATTTTCATTTAGTTATTCATTTATTCATGGCATTCTTCTCGTTTTGCGACTCCTTTGTCTAATAAAAATAAAAATAAATAAAATACGAGTCAATTTTTTTTATATACATGTATCAAATGAATTGAAAGTTTGATTCTAATATTATTTTGAGGTGGGGCTTGCCGAATAGAAAATTATTCCGGAATGTAATGCAAGTATTCAGTCTTTCGGTTGAGGGTATTTGAAAGGTCGGTAGAGCTAACTAAGATAGTTGCAGGTGCCAGACAGTGGGATCTAGAAATAGGTTTCCACACACACACACACACACCCACACACACACACACACACACACACACACACACACACACACACACACACCACACACACACACACACACACACACACACACACACACACACACACACACACACACACACACACACACACACACACACACACACACACATACACACACATTCGACTTTAAATCGTCAAAATACCTTTGGAAAAGTCATGTGATCTCTAGTCAAAAGCATAAACAAAGTTTCATCAGTATTAAAAACGTTCGTTTCTGATTTCAGCATTTCCAGGACGGTTTCGATTGGAATTGCTGCAAGTTCAGAGTTTGAAGTTTCAAGAAAAAATATTCTGCAGCAATTTTTGTTTTATTTGAGGTTTTTTCGTTCTGAATGTTTGTTCGAAGTTCAAGCCTTAAACGAATTTATATTCGTGAATTGGAATTGCATGCGTTGCAAAGTTGAATCAAACTTTTTTGTCAAGGAAGACCTAAAAGTTGTTTGGATTGGAAAATAATTTGAGATTTTTTTTCGTAGTTTTTATGAAAAGGAAAAGTTAAAAAACAAAGAAAAATTAACGACCTAAGAGAAAAATATATTAGATTTTCTGAAGGAAATAAACAAATCAAATAGAACCGCCCGATAATCCATATGATCTGTCAAAACTGTTTATTACTTTGTTTTTAAGGTGCTGCCACACGGACGCTATTTCTTGTACATAGTTGGCTATTATGTAGAAAACTAAGTCTTAGCTCATAGGAACACCTACACTGTAACGTTATAGCTCATAGCTATGACTTGTAAGTTAAATTTTAACAGCTATGACGTAGAAAAAAGTTGTTGCCGTGTGTATACTCTAGCATTATCTTCTGCGTCATAGTTGCTTGCTTTGATCTATTCGTCATGACGGAATCGTTTATAGTCACTTTGTGATAGTTTTTTGACAGTTCAATTCTGTTCGCGCTCGCGTTGTGTTGATGTTCTGTTTTTGACCGTACTTTTTGGTTTTGGCTGTGAGTTGGTTCGATTGTTTTTATTTGTGAGTGTTCATTATGGATCGAAATCAGAAGATCCGGCTTATTGAATTGTGGGAGCAGCATCCAGTGCTGTGGGACCCGACGAATCCAGACCGAATGCGTAAGAAAGCACAAAAAAAGCTCGTACCGCCATCGCAGTTGAACAGCTATTTTCTGCTTCGTAGCGCCTACTTTATAGCTATCTATTACATAGCTTCTATAACGTTATAGCTCCGACTTTTTAAAAATTGTTTCCCAAATGTCATAGAACTATGACATAGAAAACTATCACGACTATGTTATAGACTACTATGCCATAATTTTCGTGCTCCGAGTGGCAGTACCTTTAGTATGAAGAATTACCGCATTATGAAAGTAGGACCACGCAACTTTTATCAATTGAATTATTAAGTGATATACAAGATTCCCGTTCTTGTCGTATTTTGTATGAAAGCATTAGTTAGAGTTTTTTCTATGTATGTACCTACTCACAATTTTGCTCAATGTTAGTTGTCTGTCAGTTGTGTTTTGTTTTTGATAAGGGATGAAGCAATTTCGAGAATTCCAAGTAGAGCAGTTTTTGGCAAGTGACCGCCTTTGCACAATATTCAAACGTATGAAATCGTGTTGGGTTAAGCGGGATTTTGTTTATAAAACCATCAACAGGTGCAGAAACCGCTTTGAAGGACCACAGATGCAGCGGACTCTTCTTTACCCAGCGACTCGTGGGAATTTTATGAACGACAAAACTTCACAAATCATTCATTCTGTGCCGAACACGCAACAGTATCGGACGTGTGATCGGTGATCGCTCCGATAGAATATAAAACAAAAGACGTGTGAACAAGTGTTGGCATTGTTTGCCTGGTCGAGCGAAATAAATCCGGGTTCAAGGTAGCGCCTTTGTGCAACTGTTTCGCATCGTGACTACCAGCTGGTGCGTAAGCCGATTTGGCTGCTGGCTGAATTGTGCTACAGCAGTGGACGAGACACAAAAGAGGAAAAAGAAGAAGCCATCAGTTGACAGTGAGTTGTATCGCTGTGTGGAGTGATCTCACACCTGGCTCGCTGCTGGTGGCTGTTTGGTGCTGCTGTATTGGTGCTGCTGGCTGTAACGGCTGCAACTTCGAACGATCGGACAACCAACCTTACTGGAAGGGAGAAGTAAAAAGGTACGTGCTCTTGTCGGCGCTAGTGCGCTAGACTTAGCGGGATGGATGTAGATCCCTCGCTTCCCGCGCCACCATCCCCGAACCCCTCTGACCCTGACCCTTCTGTTACCCCCTCCCCTGTTCATTCTTCAGTCCCCCCTCGCCCCAGGCTTTACCTAGACGGAGTCAAGGCAGCTATACTGTCTATTTTCGGCCAAAGGCGGGACCAAAATCGAAACAGTTGAACCTCTTACAGATTTCTAAAGACCTGACGAAGGAGTACAAGGGCGTGACCGAAATTTCCAAGGTCCGGCCTAACAAGCTCCGTGTCGTGGTCAGTAACCTGAAAGAGGCCAACGATATAGCTTGCTCTGAGCTCTTCATACGCGAGTATCGCGTTTACATACCCGCACGAGACGTGGAGATCGACGGTGTCATAACCGATTCGAGTCTGTCCGTCGAGTGTATACTGGAAAGTGCCAAAGGGTGCTTTAAAAACAAAACCTGTCCCGATGTAAAGGTGCTCGACTGCAAGCAATTGCGGTCAGCATCGATCATCGGTGGCAAAACAGTATACACCCCGTCAGACTCGTTTCGAGTTACGTTCGCCGGGTCAGCGCTTCCAAGCCACGTCTCGATCCACCGGGTTCGTCTCCCTGTGCGATTATATGTGCCTCGCGTCATGAACTGCCTGAATTGTAAGCAGTTAGGCCACACCGCCGCCTACTGCTGCAATAAGGCACGTTGTGGCAAGTGTGGGGAGAATCATGCGGATGATTCCTGCAGTAAAAATGCTGAAAAATGCATTCACTGTGGGGAGAGTCAGCAGAGCTCTCGACATGTGCGGTGTACATGCAGCGCAGGGATAAAATAAAGAGGTCTCTCAAAGAGCGTTCGAAGCGTTCTTACGCTGAGATGCTGAAGAAGACCGTTACCACTTCTCCCATTACATCAAACCCATGTGATCTGTTGTCCTCTGATGAAACCGATTCTGACGATTCACCAGCGGGAACATCTTACGCCAATCCTGGGGAGTCTAGAAAGAGGAAAAATATTTCCTCTCCTAAACTTCCCAGAAAAGGTCCTAAGATTTCTCAAAGTGAAATGAAAGTTACAAGCAAACCAAACAGTGCTGCGGAAAAACCGAAGCAAACTCCTCCTGGGCTTGCAAATTTAAAGTCCCAGAAGGAGTTCCCAGCACTGCCAGCAACATCTAAAACCCCAGTTGTTCCTTTTGCACATCCAGTTGATGAAACAAACTCTGGTTTAGTGAAATTTTCTGACATTGTGGACTGGATTTTTGAAACTTTCAATGTACCCGATCCAATTAAAATTTTTCTTACAGCATTTCTCCCAACAGTTAGATCATTTTTGAAGCAGTTGACTGCCCAATGGCCCCTCCTCGCAGCGATTGTATCCTTCGATGCCTAATTCAACTGCGTATATGAAGGATTCTATCTCTGTCTTACAGTGGAATTGTAGAAGTATTTTACCAAAAATTGATTCGTTTAAAGTTTTGATAAATAAAAACAAATGCGATGCATTTTCTCTTTGTGAAACTTGGCTTACTTCAAATATTGATCTCAACTTCCATGATTTTAATATTATTCGCCTTGATCGAGACACCCCATATGGAGGAGTACTTTTAGGGATTAAAAAGTGCTATTCTTTCTATCGTATTAACTTCCCCTCGATTCCAGGCATCGAAGTTGTCGCATGTCAAATGACAATACAAGGTAAAGAGCTTTGTATTGCCTCAATATATATTCCTCCCAGAGCACAGGTTGGGCAACGGCTGCTCTTTGATTTAATAGAACTTCTTCCCTCGCTACGTTTGATTTTGGGAGACTTCAACTCTCATGGCGTGGCTTGGGGTTCCCCTTACAATGATAACCGCTCCTCTTTAATCTATAACCTTTGCGATGACTTCGACATGACTATTTTAAACAACGGCGAAATGACACGTATCCCGAAACCTCCAGCGCGCCCAAGCGCTTTGGATCTATCCTTATGTTCGACGTCGCTACGGTTGGATTGCACATGAAAGGTAATCCTCGATCCTCACGGTAGCGACCATTTGCCTATTCTTATTTCAATTAATAACGGGTCAACTCGCATGCGACCAGTTGACATTCCGTATGACCTCACACGGAATGTCGATTGGAAGTTATACGAGGAAATGATTTCAAAAGCGGTCGATTCGATTCAACATCATCCACCACTTGAAGAATACAACCTCCTCGCGGGCTTGATTCTCGACGCCGCGTTGCAAGCCCAAACGAAGAAATATCCCGGCGTAACGATTAAAGAACGGCCTCCCACTCCGTGGTGGGACCAAGAGTGCTCCGATGTCTACACGCAAAGATCCGACGCGTTTTTGGCCTACCAGAAGGGAGGTATACCTGGCGACTATTTACGGTATTCGGAGCTTGATACCAAGCTTAAAAGCTTGGCTAAAGCAAAGAAACGCGGATATTGGCGTCGGTTCGTGAACGAGACGTCGAGGGAGACATCGATGAGCACCCTTCGGAACACAGCCCGAAGAATGCGGAATCGCGTAACGGTCAACGAAAGCGAGGAGTCTTCAAGTCGGTGGATATTTGATTTTGCCAGGAAAGTATGTCCGGACTCTGTTCCTGAGCAAAACATTGTTCGCGATGCGTCTCCGGGCCACGACGCGATAGAATCACCTTTTACGATGGCAGAATTTTCAGTTGCCCTCCTGTCCTGTAACAATAACGCGCCTGGGTTAGATAGAATCAAATTCAACTTGTTGAAAAATCTACCCGGCAATGCCAAGAGGCGCTTGTTGAACTTGTTCAATAAGTTCCTGGAGCAAAACATTGTACCGCAGGATTGGAGGCAAGTGAAGGTGATCGCCATCCAAAAACCAGGGAAACCAGCTTCTGATCATAACTCTTATAGGCCGATTGCAATGCTATCCTGTATCCGGAAATTGATGGAAAAAATGATACTCCGTCGCTTAGACCATTGGGTCGAATCAAATGGCCTACTATCGGACACTCAATTTGGCTTCCGCCGTGCCAAAGGGACGAATGATTGTCTTGCGCTGCTTTCAACAGATATTCAGCTGGCGTTTGCTCGCAAAGAACAAATGGCGTCTGCGTTCTTGGACATTAAGGGGGCTTTTGATTCCGTTTCTATTGACATTCTTTCGGGCAAACTTCACCGACAAGGATTTTCTCCAATTTTAAACAATTTTTTGCACAATTTGTTGTCCGAAAAGCACATGCATTTTACGCACGGCGATTTGGCAACTTTTCGCATTAGCTACATGGGTCTTCCCCAGGGCTCATGTTTAAGCCCCCTTCTTTACAACTTTTATGCAAATGACATCGACGACTGTCTGGCAAATTCATGCACGATAAGACAACTTGCAGACGACAGTGTAATCTCTGTTACAGGAGCCAAAGCTGCCGATTTGCAAGGACCATTGCAAGATACCTTGGACAATTTGTCTGCTTGGGCTTTACAGCTAGGTATCGAATTCTCTCCAGAGAAGACTGAGATAGTAGTTTTTTCTAGGAAACATGAACCTGCTCAGCTTCAAACACAATTAATGGGTAAAACGATTTCTCAGGTTTTGGTACACAAATGTCTTGGTGTCTGGTTCGACTCTAAAGGCACCTGGGGTTGTCACGTGAGGTATCTGATGAAAAAATGTCAACAAAGAGTGAATTTTCTTCGTACAATAACCGGACAATGGTGGGGAGCCCATCCAGGAGACCTTATAAGGCTTTACCAAACAACGATATTGTCTGTTATTGAATACGGGTGTTTCTGCTTCCGCTCCGCAGCAAACACACATCTGATCAAACTGGAGCGAATACAATATCGTTGTTTGCGTATCGCCGTGGGTTGCATGCAATCGATCCATACGATGAGTTTGGTGATCTTAGCTGGAGTACTACCATTGAAAAACCGCTTCTGGAGCCTGTCTTCTCGTATTCTTATCAAATGTGAGGTCTTGAACCGTCCCATGATTGAAAATTTTGAAAGGTTAATCGAACTTAATTCTCAAACCCGTTTTATGACATTGTGTTTCCATCACATGTCCCAAAATATTAACCCTTCTTCGAATATTCCAAATCGTGTCGACTTATCAAATACTTCTGATTCTACTGTGTTTTTCGATACATCCATGATAGAAGAAACTCGAAATCCCGGATCATTTACGCGTGCAGCAGATCCCCAAAATTTTTTCCAATAAATATCGAAACATCAACTGCAACAATATGTTCTACACTGACGGATCACTTCTTGATGGGTCCACTGGCTTCGGTATTTTCAATAACAATTTAACCGTCTCCCATAAGCTCGATAATCCTGGTTCTGTTTACGTCGCAGAATTGGCTGCAATTAAGTACACCCTAGGGATTATCGAAAAAATGCCCACGGACCATTATTTCATCTTTACGGACAGTCTCAGTTCCATTGAGGCTCTCCGATCGATGAAAAATGTAAAGCACTCTCCGTATTTCCTGGAGAAAATACGGGAGCATCTGAGTGCATTATCCGAAAAATCGTATCAGATTACCTTAACGTGGGTCCCTTCTCACTGCTCGATACCGGGCAATGAGAAAGCGGACTCTTTGGCTAAGGTGGGCGCAACAAACGGTGATATTTATGAAAGACCAATTGCTTTTAATGAATTTTTCGCATTTCTACGTCAGAATACGATCATCAGTTGGCAAAATGCTTGGACCAGAGGGGAATTGGGAAGGTGGTTACATTCCTTAATCCCCAAAGTATCGACGAACCCGTGGTTCAAGGGGTTGGATGTAGGTCGGGATTTCATTTGCGTGATGTCCCGGCTTATGTCCAATCATTATAGATTTGACGCGCATCTCCGTCGTGTTGGGCTCGGGGAAAGTGGTATCTGTGCCTGTGGTGAGGGTTATCACGACATAGAGCATGTGGTTTGGTCATGCCCTGTACACCGTGACGCCAGGTCTAAATTAATAGCTTCCCTGCAGGCCGAAAGTAGGCAGCCGGCTGTTCCTGTTCGTGATGTCTTGGCGAGCCGTGACCTATCCTACATGTCCCTTATATACGTTTTCCTGAAATCCATCCACGCCCCAGTTTAATCCTATTCCCTTCCGCCTACATCCAACCAAACGACAAGAACACGTTAAGACCCCGGATCCGGAAACAGCAACTAGACCCGCACGATACTCTCAGGTCCCGAGGGAGACAACCCAATATGCCAGTCCATAATATCTTGGCCCAGCAGCGGAACATATTCAATATGCTGCTTACCTATGGCGATGGAAAACCATCAAACAACAAAACAGTGCTTTTAATGCAAAACATTCTACCTTTAAGTTAGATTTAGTTTCAGCTCGTAGTCGGCAGCGAAGATAAAAAATTTGCTTTTAGTTATTAAGATACTTTAGAAAGTAAGCTACCAGATATAATTGTCGCCGTTAAACATTAAATTGTATTTGTGCTGTGTCAAATAAATTATAGATATAAAAAAAAAAAACTTCACAAAATCGCCCCCCGCCAGCCTTTCTTTGCCGGAACCCATGGACTCATCGGAGCGTAGTACAATAAAAACAAACGCACCGGGCAGAACGGAGGAGATGGAGCATGAGGATGATTTCAACCTCGACAGCGAATCGCTGGACGGTGGACCCTCTGCTTCATCCTTAATCCTACTTTCTCCACAAGGGAATGACGAAAGTCAAATGGACTTAGTTCCCGGTCCACAGACAAGGCCCGATGACGAAGGGAAACCCGAATCATTGGCACTCCTTGTCAAGCGACTTTCGAATGCGCAAAGGCGGCGACTGAGCAAAAATCTTCGCTCCGGTCTCTCGTACGAAGAAGCCAGGAAGCTGGCCCTTCTTGCGACAGAGCAGCCTGCTCAATCGAACCAAGTCGCCGTCAAGCGATAGCGGTCGGACGACTTGGTGTCCCCAAATACCAGTACTAAGAGTCCACAGCCTAAAAAACTGCGGAACGGCACTGGTTTGGGGTCATTGGGTCCGAAGCCGCTCCCGACGGCTACATATAGGGACATGGTGGGTGCTATAAGCCTTGCGGTTACTTCTGCTACCCACCCCAGCTCCCTACTCACAACGGACCAGCTTCAGGCTGTCCGGACCTCCATCCTCGATCACATCCAGGAAAATCCAACCACCAAGCCCAAGTTTAACGGTTGCCATCTAAAAAATGGCTTCCTGCAACTTTCCTGTGCCGACAACGACACAGTGCAGTGGTTGGAAAGGGAGGTACCTTCTCTCGTACCATGGAAGGGAGCACAGCTTCGTGTATACCACATGAAAGATCTGCCGAAGGCCAGACGGTATGTCGGTTACTTAGCGGACAGTGCGAACTCTCCGGACGAGAAGATTCTTCGTTCACTCCAGAATCAGAACGACCATCTCTCTACCAAAATGTGGCGAGTTTGTAACCGCAAATTGGTAAAGACCTTGGTCGAACTAGTTCTGGATATTGACGAAGAATCGGCCAAACTCGTTGAGAGTAGAAACAATGAACTGCACTACGGTTTCGGCAAAGCACGCATCCGAAAGGTAAGCGGGAGGCCGAACGTCACAGGCAGGAAAGACTCCGTCGCAATGTCAGGGAAGGTACGTGCGGGTAACTCCTCCGGGAGTACTCTGTCACCACCCAGGCAAAGCGATCCTGCGAATGGGCTAAAGGTTCGCGTGGGAAACTCCTCCGGGAGTGCCCCACAACCACCCAAACAACGCAACTCCGCGGCTGCTCGGACGGTTCCGCCGAAGACTCGCAAGAGTGTGAAGCATCAACCACCGAACAGTCGCACCCCCCGGAGTCAAAAACCGCCACAGTGTGCGCGACGACCTTCTGTTGCCAATCGACTGCTGCAACCGAAGCCAAACAGTGAGGAAGAGCAACTTCCATCAACCAGCCAAACCGCTGTTGGCAGCCGTCAGCCAATACCAGGATCATCTTCCGATCCGGACAAAGACGGCAACTTCACTGCAAAGTGAGCAGCCTTCGCTGCGTGCAAGCGAATCTTCATCACGCAAAAGGCGCCTCGGGTGTTCTTTGCAGGAGATTCGCCAAAGAGCAGCTAGCGAATGCATTCATCCAGGAGCCGTGGATCAACGAATCCAAAGTTCTCGGACTTAACGCTCCTAACGGTAGGTTAATCTACTGTGACATGCAGTCCAAACCAAGGACTGCAATTCTGCTTAATAGAGAACTAAAATTTTTACCTATTACAGAATTTAGCCAACGCGACGTCGTTGCCGTCACGGTTGAAGTACCGACAACCAGAGGAAAGCAGGAAATGGTTGTCACGTCGGCCTACTTCCCGGGCGACCAAGGTGATATACCGCCACCCGAAGTTGCTGCGCTCGTGCGGTACAGCAAGGCCATCAACAAGCCGTTTCTGATCGGCTGCGATGCCAACGCTCACCACACGATCTGGGGCAGCTCGGACACCAACACCAGGGGTGAGTACCTACTTGAATACCTTACTTCTAATGATGTCAATGTATGTAATGTAGGGAATAACCCCACGTTTATCAACGCTATCAGACAGGAGGTCCTTGATCTCACTCTGTGTAGCGCCTCTATTTCTGAATGGATTAAAAGTTGGCATGTCTCCGATGAACCTAGTTTGTCGGACCACAGACACATCGTTTTTAATATAGAGGCTAACCCTCTGAAAAGAGAGCTGTTCAGAAATCCTAAGAATACAGATTGGGAATCCTTTAAGGAACACCTGATCGATTCACGAACTTTCAGTTACAGCAACATTCGAAATTAAGTTGACCTGAATTCGGCAGCAAATGATCTACAAAACAGAATCATGGATGCTTTCGACGCTAACTGTCCACTAACACAGCGGTCAGTATGCCGTGACGTGCCCTGGTGGAATGATCAACTTAGTGACCTTCGTCGGGAAACTAGGCGGTTGTTTAACAGGGCAAAGGTCACGTCTAACTGGGACGACTACAGGGCGTCCCTCACTAAGTACAACGCCGAGCTACGCAAGGCTAAACGGAAATCCAGAGTTAGTTTCTGTGAAAGAATCCAAACTCTACCGGAAGCTACGCGGCTCCAAAAGGCGATGTCCAAAGACCATACTAACGGTTTAGGACAAGTGAGGAAAGAGGATGGATGCCTCACTGTCACTACCAAGGAAACGCTGGAGGTTCTTATAAACACCCACTTTCCTGGATCGACAGAGACCGAAGAACTGAATAGTGATGGGTCGCGGCAGGACAATTCGAGACATATGACGTCTCGGGAGTCCATCCTGCTGGCCCGTCGACTGTTCACAGAAGCTTCAATAGGCTGGGCTCTAAGCTCATTCGACCCTATGAAGTTTCCAGGTCCAGACGGCATACTACCCATCTTTCTACAAAAATCGGCCGCAGTTATCATGTCCGAACTCATCAACCTCTTCAGAGCCAGCTTTATCCTGGGCCATATTCCGGATAACTGGCTGAAGGTGAAGGTAGTGTTTATCCCCAAAGTTGGATGAAAGGACAAAACCCTACCTAAAACTTTCAGACCCATAAGTCTGACTTCATCACTTCTCAAGTTGATGGAGAAAATAATGGATAAATATATCCGTGATGAGTTTCTTAAAGATTCCCCGCTGAATAGGAACCAACATGTCTATCAAAGCAGCAAGTCAACAGAAACTGCTCTCCACAGCTTAGTGACGTTTATTGAAAGTCCCTGAGTTATCAGGAGACGCCGCTATGTGCCTTTCTTGATATTGAAGGGGCCTTCGATAACACGTCCTTTGCATCAATTGATACGGCTCTTTCTCATAAGGGAATCGACCACACTTCAAGGAGCTGGATACACGCAATGCTCTCTAGCAGAGTGATCACAGCAACCTTGGGAGATTCGTCTGTAACAATGTCAGTGATCAAGGGATGCCCGCAAGGAGGAGTTCTCTCGCCCTTGTTATGGTCACTAGTTGTCGACGCACTTCTCAACAAGCTTTCACAGCTTGGTTACGAGGTCATTGGATACGCCGATGACTTCATCCTCATCGTCAGAGGTAAAGATGACGCAACTCTGTCGAGCCGAATGCAAACGGCTCTGAATACCACCATGTCATGGTGTTTACAGGAGGGTCTAAACATAAAACCCTTAAAAACAGTCCTAATTCCATTCGGCAGACGAAGGAATATCTCCATCACTCCTCCAATACTGAATGGAGTTAGACTGGGCTTCATCAATGAAGCCAAATATCTCGGAATTATTCTAGACAAGAAACTGAACTGGTCTGCACAACTGGATCATGCCGCTAAGAGAGCGATCTCAGCGATCTGGGCCTGCAGAACTCTGTTCGGTAAGACCTGGGGACTGAAACCAGACTTGGCACTCTGGTCTTACAAGACCATTGCCCGACCAAGAATCACCTATGCTACCCTAGTGTGGTGGCCTAAGGTGAACGAAGTGACTGCGCAAGCCAAACTCAAAAAAGTTCAAATACTTGCATGTCTTTCGGTTACCAGCGCTATGCGAACAACTCCAACTGCAGCCATGGAAGCTATGCTTTGCTTACTACCTCTACATCTTCATGTGAAAAAGGAAGCAGAGCTTGGCGCTCTAAGGTTGCAAAGGAGGAAAACTATACTTGAAGGGGACCAAATCGGCCACCTTCGCATACTTAGGGAGTTCAAACTAACTCCGCTATTAACCACAGTGGACGTTAGGACCAACATGGCTATTCCATATAGAGTGATTGAAACAAACCGCTCTATGTGGAACAATGGAGGGCCTAATCTTCCACCTGGCATCGTCAGTTTTTATACGGACGGCTCGATAATGGGATCCCTAACGGGATCTGGTATATACGGACCCGGTATCAGGGAAACGTTTTCCCTGGGAAAATGGCCCACCGTTTTTCAAGCAGAGGTATATGCCATATATATCTGCGCAAAAATATGTCTGCAACGCAACTACAGACATGCGAACATCGGTATATTCTCGGACAGTCAAGCAGCACTACTAGCACTTAAGTCCGTCAAATGGGCTTCCAAACAATGGGAATGCATTGAAACTCTACGGGAACTTTCCCATCAGAATTCAGTTTTTCTGTTTTGGGTGCCCGGACACTGCGGAGTCTAGGGTAATGAACACGCTGACTACCTAGCAAGACAGGGATCAGCTCAGCGGTTTATTGGCCTCGAGCCGTTTCTGGGTACGTCCATTTCCGCTATCAAAAGCGAATTACTAACTTGGGAAGGGCTAGAAATAGTATCCCAATGGCAACAGGCACAGGGTTGTTGAAAAGCTAAACAGTTTATCTATCCGAACCCTGGAACCGCCAGAAAGCTACTTAGTCTAAATCGTAGTGACCTACGGATAATCACGGGACTCCTCACCGGACACTGTCCCGCTTTTTATCATTTAAAGTAAATCGGCGTAGTGTTGAACGACAAAACAGGAAAAAACGAATATTTTCTTCTTAAATCAACCTGCTAATTCATGGAATCGGTTCTTCTTAGTTCACTTTAGATTTCTCATAAAGTAGAATCCTCAAAAACTCACTTGAAAGCACTAAATTTGATATTATAGTCGGGCATCTGCACCCGAAAACTTTTTTTTTAAGGGGGGATTTGTTAGTAGCTTAAGTATTTATGATAAATATTAGTAAATAATGAGTATGTGTGTCCAATCACAAATGGTGACTTCTCAACACTGTTAGGAACTTGTAATTTTTATTGTTAGGATTTGTTTGCTTTCGCAATTAAAACTTATCATTCGTAGGGATTTAAACCTACTTGTAAGAAAAGGGTAAGTAAACTTACAACTAACTTAATTGCTAACTTATTGGCTATAAAGAGAGCTTATCGTAGCAATTGAGGATTGCAACGATTTTTGTCGAAAATTGTTAATAATTTTATTTGACATAGCTTCTAATGGTTCAACACCAGTAAGTCTATGTAATTCGAGTGTACCAAACCAAGGAGGACGCTTCAAAATCATAAGCACTCGAAAACTTGTTTAATTCAATCACCTACCTCAGAAAACAAAATTCGCGCATTGTTCTATACGGCTACAACGGGACTCGTTCAGCAGCCAACCAAAGTTTTCTTCATCACTAGCGGGCTAAGTTTTATTTTAATCACTAAAAAAAACCACTTACTACACTAAGAATACTTTAATCTTTGAAATGTTCACCTCAAATTTCCTAAAACAAGATTGAATTAGCAGAAATATATGAGATGAATTTCTACAATTCCTAAATTCCAACTGTATGTATTTTCATCTGTTTTCACTGCGTTGAAGAAAATCAAAAGTTGCCAAATCAGTTTCTGTTAATACGAAAAAATCATACTGAAAATGTTGAATCATTCCGACATAATTGACATAAATCTACAGCACTGTAGTGGTTACCTGGGGTACCAATTTTGCACGTAAACAACTGCAGCGGATATCTAGGTAACCTACTACGACGGGCTGCGGCTACGTTCATTCATGATAATGTGATTCATTCATGATTAACAGTGAGATGAATATGGGGGCGTCGTGAGATGAATAATTGAGCAGTGATTCAAGATTTGAGATGGATATGGAAGCGTTGTGAAAAATGGTTCATTTTACAAAATTCAGGATAAATCTAGCTAATTTTACTAAACATACAATGCTAAACGATTTAATAAAAGCACCTGAGCATATTTAGTTTATTTGATCAATGATTTCGTGAAAATTTGGTTCTTAATCCGTGCATTCCTCGTGAATATCGGCTTAATGAGATGAATAATGGAGCAGTTCCCCTATATTGTTTATGTGGTCGGAAATGGAAATATTGTATACGAGATTCCAAATCGACTTCGCCCGAGGTTGACTATATTTTGCTGATAATGCGAAATTTGTACAAGAAAAATCAATAAACTTTAGTCGAAAAACCAAGAATCCTTTCAAGCTGCATTTTTAGATAGTTTTGTAGACTAGAACTCCAACATTGGTATTTTCTGTTGCTCTAAATTTCAATTTTCTTTGTAAATTGCTCGAAGTTAAAAAAAAACATGTAAAGGTGCAAGACGCACAACAATCACAAGATTTGGTTGACGGTAAAGTTCCACATACCGATATTTTACAGTAAACTGGAAATCCATCACATTAGAAGTGAGATAAAATTCTTTCCTGAGAACTGAGAATCATTTCGAAATTCAATTGGAACCAAAAACCTTCGTCCGCCCAAATCACTACAAGTATTCGTTCCCTAAACACACAAAAACATTGTTAATTCCCTTGTTTTAGCCCAATGTTACGCAGTTCCATCCGTTCGCAAAATTTGAACAGGTGGTCTCCAAAATAAAACAGTTAGTTTTCCTAGATGCAACATCACTCATGTTAACATTAGCAAGTTTGAAAATAATTTTCCTGAGTGCATTTTCGGCTCTCCAATCCTGCCCACCAACTTTCAACTGCTTTCTTTTAAGGTCTGAAACATGAAAGAAACGCCTGATGCCATAACCTGTCCGAATCCTGACACAGACGGAAATCTCGGACAGGGCACATAGAGTTCCAGTGCTTATTTTCATTTTCCGTCCGCATCGTCGCCCGCCAGCACTACTAGCAGCAGCAGCAGCATAATTCATGTCCGATCATTTCGTGCTAGAGCGTGAAGCGGCAGTAAAATTAATGGGAAATAAATCCGTCCAAAAGGTAGATAAGTGCTTTTTCGAGTGAGAGCTAGTCAATTCGATCCCGGAGGAACCACTTTCTGCTTGCATCGCTTCGGCTTCCCGCACCGGCTTCAGAAAGTCAGCATGTTGGCGAGCAAACAATTTTATGCAAATTTTGCTACTTACTGCAAGGCGATTGAAGCAGTTGGAACTGCCCCTGGCAGGAGCTCGGGAGGAGGTAGATCAGTCAGAAGGTCCACCGCAGTTAAGTGGTAAAGGATAAATGCCGGCGCGGTGGTAGCAAGAATGTGGCCCTACTGGCAAGGATGGCTGATTCGATATGCTACAGAGCAGTGGAGTGTCTTTTCGGGGATAATGCCAGGATTTTCGAAGGTATTTTTAAGCATGGCACGATGAGCCGACCATCAACCATCATTATCATTCTCGTTATGCTCGGTAATGCTGCGGTACTGGTGGCATGATGATGCTGGTGGTGGTGGTGAAAGCTATTCCATTTGCAGGGATATTTCGAAAATGAGAAGCGATGATAGCGGCACTCGGTAAACAGTATGACCGCATCAAGAGGACTTCTAGGCAAATTTCCAGCGGTAATGACGTTACAGGCTATGAATTTTTCATCTTGGTGAAAAATTTCTCCGACGACTCTAATCGGGAATGGTGGTGGTGCTATGCAGCTCTTGCATCTTGCTGTCGGCTCATTAGGAGGGGGTTAAGTTTGACAATGAACTGTGGTGCTTGCGATAGCACCGGGTTTCGGTTTTATGAAATCGATCATAACGCTTCGATAAGAGACGATTTTTTGTGCTTCGGAAATACAGATACTGACAGTACGAAACCTAGAGGTAAGACAGGTTGTAGGTACGACGAAGATTTATTTTGTTAATGTTTCATTCTATAATCTGCGTGACCACATTTTTTCGTAAAATTTCTCCTCACAGCTAGATACAAAAGATCAAGTAGAAAAAATTCGTCTTTATTTCCGAACTGATGTCATCATCAGAAGATTAGAAGGTTGGAGCGGAATTCTACCAGAAATTACCCTTCTGTCCATATCGATTCGCTCATGCTACCCTCCGGATCGGTTTACTCATTCTCATCCAACAACATTCACATTCGATTCGATTTCTAAAAAAATTGGCCAAGTGCAATCGACATAACTTTCTTCAAGGTCCGTTTATTCCTGCTTTAGTTAGGAAATAGGTGAGAAAACATTTATTCTGTTGCACAGAAACTGAGGTTCCAAATCATACGTCACTGCAAAACAACAGATGCAATAATTTTCGAACAAGTGACTATTAAAACAAAAACTCCGGATCATACTTCTTAGTAACCAGAGAGTGGGATTACTACAGAAACAATGAGACTATTGTTTATGATAAACTTTTGTTGCATAACATACTCGAACATCTCTTGTTCCAGTTAACTGAAGAGAATTTGTGTTCTTGTTCTGTTTCATAAAACCATCTCTACCGAACACCAGTGCTGTTTGAGAAAACACATTTCGTCGAATCCCTCATTCCCATCTGAAAAGAAGAACTCCAACTATTTCTACAGAAGGGGCCATTCTGTTGGATACAATTTCGACCCTTTTACTAGCATGAATAAAACTATTCCATCTTCATAAAGAACGCTTAATCGGAGGGTAGAGCCCCTAGCAAAGCCAGCTGGAACGTGAAAATCTGTTTATTGTCATTTGCATGTGTTCCGTCCGGTCGACGTCTGTGGAAGCAATCTCGGCTCTACATTGATGTGCTAATGATAAGGTAATATCAAAGTGCTGTTTGCGAAAACACCGGAACGGGGACGGCAAGGACAACGTTGAAAATTCAATCCGGACAATCGGAATCGCCGTTGCAACAATATTGATGGTGTGCAACCTTCCGGTGTCGTCTGTGAACCGCACCGGGTTTCGAAAGCCACACGAAAAAGCTATTTCCCACTATCATCGTCACCGTAAAAGCATCATCATGATTATCAACATCATCATGGCACCGTAGCGTGGTTTTGTATGCTCTACCTTATGGGAGTGAATTTCGTCGGACGAAGCATCTGAAGCCTTCAACCATCGACAGGATCATATTGTGGTTGGCCACCCGACGCCAGGGTGGTCCCACTTGAGCCGGCCATTTATACCAGATTGCAGAATTTGGCAAACTCTTTACTCCGGTCCTTTCGGCAATAGAAGAGAAATGACAACACTTTGGGTATGCAAAGGAGTCAGAGTTGAATCGACCGACGAGGAGCTATCGTTTGGGTTTGGACACACAATTCAATTACGTCTGATACAAGACTTGTCCTCATTCCGGTGCATAGATAAACAGCTGTCCACGTGTCAGTCTTTGTTCTTGTCTGTCATCGTGATGCACTTTGGACATGTGCTGGCTAGTGTGGCAAAAGAGAAAAGTCGATAAACCAAATAATTTTCGACAGGTGGACTAATGCAGACGTTGGTCATAGCATTTCGGCTGTCGACTATGCAAGCGAGAAGAAACCGATTGCATTTCTGTTATAAGCTCGAGGACTTGAGGAACGGTTTGTGAGCTCATCGGAATGTCGGTCACATGGGGATCAGAGTTAGTGGCTGACCGCTTGGGGTTTGATAACAATATTGCCACAAAGTCTTTAATCTTTTCTATACGTTCGCTTTCACAGATTACGCTTGCGGGGGATCCACGGGCAGTTGAATTTCTAGAACTTCAATTGGCGGATAAATTAATTTCGTGATAACAAGTGGAATTGTTACTTTTTGACTAAATATTTTCAACAATAAAGCTGAATAAGAACAGATAAAAGTAGCAGTTTTTTATTTATCGCATACTTTTAACTTGAAAAACTGAGTTATCCGCTTGCAGTACATTCAAACGTACCCCGGCTCGAAAGCAAACGCTAAGCGTTTGGCTGTATTTTCCCATGTTGGTTTGCATGGGAGGATGAGTATGTATACGAATAAACAAGTAAACATAGAAGAAAAAGCTTTTGATAAGCCTTAGCATTATTTGCTAACGAAATGGCCACAGGCGTTGGATCCATTCCATTTGGATGACTCCACGGGACACGTCAGTGGGTATGAAATGAGAAAAATCCTGTATGTATGCAAATTATCACTTTTCATTCTACGGTCCTTTCCGTTGCACGAAAGCGACGCCTAGGCTGCTAGGCACCGCATCGTTAGGCGACCTTTCGACAACACTGGACCGTGATGCTAAACAGTGGCGTGGCTAGAGTCATTTTACACAGCTATCATTACATTCTTCGGAAGCGCATGCCAGTAAAATTCTGATGTAATGTTAGAATTTCCATCGCTTAACGACTGTATCTAAAACCAATTGAAATAATAAGCAATATTTAGAGCCCTATTCTCACGATAATTTTGTTAATGATGTAAGCGAACAGAAAATATCTGGTGTAAATCAAAGTCTATGCAAGACTGCTAGAGATTTCAAATCACAACCAGTGCTTAATTCAAGAATGAACTATTTTGTATCTGTGCTTTGGATGTACGGTTTTAAACCTTTTACGACCCGACTGTTTTTGCGTTTGTAAAAACTTTTTAACTTGTTGATTACCGTTTCGAGTGGGTAGTTTTTCAGAGCCATATAGTTTAATTGTGTCCTAATGTAAGTCCAATTGTACGTAAAATTTTAAATATATTGTAGGCCCTGATGATGGTGCCATAGAAGGACCGAAATGTCGGTGATGAGCAGATAGAAATCAACGCAATTCATTAGACCGCAATCCGAAATATCAATCCCTTGTAATAATGGATCAATTCCACGCAAAAGTTCAAGCTTTAAACATCCAATGTGTTTTTCAATTCGCACAGAATTTGCTCTGACTTCGCACAACCAATGCGTGAAATGCATAACGCAAAAGTTGTACAAGGAATGCATTGACAGAGATCAAAATCAGAATATGTATTATATTATATGATACATATTCTGATTTTGATCTCTGTCAATGTATTCCTTGTACATTGTATATGATTCATATACACAAAAAACGTATTGTTTCGGTAAACTTCAGTTTCGAGGCGCTCGAAAAACCGCTCTTTACTTTCGCGAGCCGGTGCGTATCAACGGCTCGTGCATCCCTAAAAATCCTCAGCAACCGAAACAGCCAGTAGCGAGCCTTGTTGTCGCATAAGTTAATGACGCTGGTGCCCCAGTAGCGCGAACCCGAGTGCATATGAATAAAACCAGAGTTATAGTTGAATGCAAAATGTGCTTGCTTAGCTAGTGCTTAGCCTCCTCGAGCATTGTCCATATCTCGTGCCCGTAGAGGACAACTGGTCTTACAAGCGTCTTGTACATGATGCACTTGGTACGGGGACGAAGTTTACCACACCTCAAAGTCTTGTGGAGTCCGTAGTAGGCACGACTTCCAGCTACAATACGTCTACGGATTTCTCTGCTGCAGTTGTTGTCTGACGTAACCAAAGATCCGAGGTATACAAATTCGTCAACCACCTCGAGCTTGTCTCCGTCAATTGTTACGCTACTACCTATGCGAGCCCTATCGCGCTCGGTTCCTCCTCGGTTCACGTTTCAGTTTGGTGTACTGTTCCGCAACCGCCTGGAACGTCCATCCGACAAGGTCCACGTCATCAGCGAAGCAGATGAACTGGCTGGATTTATTGAAGATCGTATCCCGCATGTTAAAGGCCGCATGTTCCATCACATATTCAAGCGCAATGTTGAACAGGAGGCAGAAAAGGCCTTGTCCCTTGAGTGTTTTAAACGAGCTTGACAACGCACCCTAAAGCTTCACACAGCACTGTACACAATCCACCGTGACCTTGATCAGTCTTGTTAGTTTCGCAGAGAAATCATTTTCTTCCATGATGTTCCATAGCTCTACACAGTCGATAGTATCTTAGGTGGCCTTGAAATCGATGAATAGGTGCGTGGGGACTTGGTATTCGCGACACTTTTGGATAACTTCCTACATAAAGACGATCTAAGAGAGCACTTCCCAAGTAACACATGCAACATCTTTTAAAAAATGAAAGGAAAAAGTTATAAATATGTCATAAATAAGTTACAGGGAAAACATTGGGTTTTAATTCACTCGCATTGATGTTTTAAATCGGAATGATGTTTTAAATCGAAATAAATAGTTGAAGTTGTAAATACATTACGAATTGCTATAAAAACTGATTTATAACATGTTTATAACTAGTTTTTTTTCTTGAGAATGCAAGAGAAACAACAGTGGTGAATATGTGTTTGACAGCAAAACGTATAGTGGAGACAAAATTGAAAAATGGCCGCAAAAGTTGTAGTTCAGTTTTAAATCAGTTGTAAATGTGATTTTATGGTGTGAACTATTTCTTCTTCATCAAATACAGTGCAGATCGAAAATACTGTTATAATATTCAAAATTATATAAAATATTTAAACATCCAGGGAATTTATGTTTGATTAAACATAAATAATAAATTTGACAGTAAATTATAATCAATGAATTTATCATTCAATTTACTTAAAACAAGAAAATCATTTGATCTGATCGGCCATGATTTGTTTCAATTCTCTTTTTTGTCTTGCTCAATTTGATTTGATCATCGTGAATAACCTCAGATCAATGTTTGAATATTTCTGTTTTACTTAAATTTCAAAATATATTACTTAATTAGGCTAAAAGAGTAAAAAAGTTCAAATAATTAGTAAATAGTGCATGACATCTTAGTTCACCTTGATGTTTCAATGTACATTTTTTTTTCAATTATTTTGCGCTATTTTCACCGAAATAAACTTTACAGATAGTGGTTATATAACGGACAAAATCTTTGGGCAATCGGTGTACCCATTCAACGAATGCTAATAATCAACATGGCTGCCTCGTTAGCGCAAGCGGCGTGCTAAAATAATATTCAACACCATTTTTCTGTGCTAAAGACACGTTTCATAATATAATCCTATCGAAAATATATACCTGAGGCTCATTCCTCTAGAGTTCATCTGTTACTTTTTTCTTTATTTCAAATTTACAAAAAAATATGATATTGATTACTATAATATTGTGTATTTTCGAAGCGCGTAAATTTTAACGAAGTACAAGGCAAATATTCACGACAAATCTGAAATCGCACGTAGATTTATTGTATTTAATCACTATACCAACACCCTATTCTATCAATGAATTGTCTTGATAATTTCTCAAATGAAGAGCCATGATTATTTTCGTGGGTCATCTGTTTTGTATGTATTAGAAACAATCATCAGCGAGTGAAATTTCAACTTATTTGTGCAATTTGTTTATGACCTATTAATAACAGGCCACCATTTGTTGGTACTGGTAATGTAAGAGTGGTGGTTATAGTCGTTATAAAGTTGTTTTATATAAGTCGTGTGAACAATTCATTTGAAGTTGAATACATGTTTTATATTGGCTCCGCCCCTTGCGCTTTTTGAGTTGTTAACAAGTTGTATATAAGTTTATACGTTATTGTTATAGTGACGAGATTTGTTATATATCAATTACCTAAACTTATTAAAGACTAACCGTGTTACTTGGGTTCGTAGGCTGCGTTGAGAATCGTGATCGCTTGATACATTACATACATTCCAACTTGTTGCCCTTATGGTAAAATGGGTATATTACTCCCTCCTTCCTCTACTCCGGTAGCTGTTCTGTATCCCAGATCCTGACTCTCAGTTGGTGCAGACAGGAAGCCAACCTATCCGAGCCCAGTTTGATGAGTCCGCTGTGATGCCATCTTTTGCAGCGGATTTGTTGTTCTTGAGCTGCTTATTGGTATCCGCTATGCTGATAAAGTCGTTCCTCCTGCCGTCGTTGTCCTCTGCCTTTGCGCCGTTCAGGTGTTCATTGTAGTGCTGCTTCCACCTGTCGATCACCTCACGTTCATCCGTCAAGATTTCTCTATCCTTATCCCGACACTTTTCGGCTCGCGGCACAAAGCCGGCGCGGGATGCGTTCAGTGTCTTATAGAATTTACGTGTTTCTCGCGAACGATACAGCTGCTCCATTTCCTCACACTCCATCTCTTCCAGGCGGTGCTCATTGTCCCGGAACAGATGGATCTGCTGTCTTCGCTTCAGTTTATATCGCATCACGTTTTGACGGGTCCCACGCTGCAGCATCAATGCCCGCGCTGTATTCTTCTCGTTTAGAATCGTCTGACACTTCTCGTCGAACTCTCTTGACGAACCCTATAGCACCTTCCGCTGCACTGTTAATGGCTGCTTTTACATTACTCCAGCAGTCCTCTAGAAGGGCTTCGATGAGTTCACCCTCTTTCGGCAGTGCTGCATCAAGGCTTTGCACGTATTCAGTACAGTTGTACTGGTTCCAAATTTAATCAGCAAGTGCACTAATTTCGCTCATTGAAGATCTGGTTAAGCACACTCCAACTTTTGAGTGTCCAGTCGAAAACTTTAGTTCTGATAAAAGAGGCTTGAAATAATCGAGTTTGAGTTACTTTAGAATACCCCAAAATTTGATTGCGCTAATCTGACATTCGAAACTTTCGCGGAAATGGTTTTCTAATTGATCGTTAAGAATAATATTTTCAGCAAGATTAAGTTGTATTTAACCGACCGGCAACAAATGGCGAGTCTTTGGCCTGACACAAAGATGGCGTTGAAAGTTAAAGATCTATGGGGTTTCGCAATCGCAGCGAATAATTATGTGTATTGGAAAAGAGTTTTCGTATTTTGTTTGAGCAACGCTGATGGAAAAAGTACTGTTTAAGCGACATAAAGGCTTGATAAAAGCGGTGGAACATCTGCTCCAGCATATTCAATCGTATAGTATCTGTTTGCTTGGTTTTGTCGTCCCATATGTGGCAGCCACACTGAACCTAAACCGCCACTACGTGGCCCTGCAGCTGTTATACCAATCAGCCTTAAAATCGTTGTTGGACATCGTCATCGTATCGGACACCTACGTGATAGGGTCTCGGTTAAGTCAAGTATTGACGATGGGCAGGTTCCCGGTTCGAAGGTTGTACCAACCTTAAACGAAGGATACTCGGTTGCGGTGAACGGAGTGTTTTACTGCAGTTGTTACGCTTCGCCACGTTGGTTTATCGAAAGGTTCGTTCAGATGGTCGACTGCGTAACCATGGAACTGACAGGCTTAATACCGTTGGATAGTTGATTGGGGAAGTCGCTGTACGCGTAAGAGGGGTCAGATCTTGATGGAAGTTTTGGCGAGGCTCAACCTAGGTCTGGTCAACGTTGGGACCAAAAGTACATTCAGCAGAAAAAGTGCGGAGTCAATCCAGCCTAGTACTGATGAATGCTTATTACTGATCCCGAACTACAGGGTAGACGATGGCTTTACCAAAACCGTCCCAGACACAGACCAAGGATGGATCAGCCAACCTGCCGGCATTCATAAGTGATAGCAATCGTACCGAACTGATGAAGAGAAAAGGGTACGGATGAGGAACTCATCGTAATCGCCAACTCTTGAAAGATGAGCAAGGCACCAGGACTGAATGGAATCTCCAGCCTGACGTCAGCAAAGTGGCCTTCGGGCTGTTCCGGGTAGTCATTAAGAGGTGCCCGGATGACTACCTCCTGTCGAAGAGGTGGAAGCGACAGAAACTGGTCCTTTTGCCGAAGCACGGAAAACCGTCAGTATAAAGACCCAACGCTGAAGGTCTACGGCGAGTCGATCGGAGAGGTCGAGTTGACGACCGCGCACTATATATGCAGAGTTGAGTACTAAACGCACTTATAAAATTGTTAGCGTACCAAAAGACGCTTTTGTGAATACAGTGGTCAGAGTCGGAGAACGCACCATTACTTCAACACGCTCTTTGTAACACTTGGGGGTTATGAGACGACAAGCCACGTTAACTACGTATGTAAGAGGGCCCCCATACTTAGGTATGGTAACTAATAGGTATTAATAGTTATCGTGGCAAACTGGAAAGTACTTAGAGGCTCTTGTATCTTGGGGTAACCAGTGCGTATCGCACAGTGTCATACGACGCAATATGCGTTTTGTCCAGCATGATGTCTATCAGCATCACCATTAGGGAGGATGTAGTGTGCTTTGATCAACAAGACACAAGGGCCATACGAGGTACCAAAAGATCATCCTCGTTGGTCAGATGGCAGCGGGAGTGGTCTAATTCCCCGAAGAATTGATGGGCGCACGAACTCATTCCGCAGGAATCTGGATGGGTCACAGATCCTGTCAGGCCATGGTTGCTTCAGGCAGTATCTACACAGGTTCGTGCACGCGGGAGTTCCCATGTGTCCTGTATGCGTGAATGTTGAGGAGAGCGCTTTCTATGCCCTCGATTTGTGCGTACGAGGAGTGACATAATTGTTGTGAGAGGACCACAGACTCCGTACAACTTAGTTCGGAAAATATGCGAAGACCCGGATATCAACCACTAACACGCCAATGATAGCTTCCTGCCAGTTTCCGGCGTAATACTTAACCGTCGTTCAGGGAAGATAAAGGCTAGAGACTGGTGTGGACTTAGTCAGTTAAATTAAACCTCATTCTCTGAGATTTTATCTCAGGTGTGAGCAGACTTCCCGCCACCTTGCACAAGGAAATATGGCAGCCACACCGAAAGATTTAAAAAGATCTCCAAATGGCACATGGATTCACCACTACACACTTGGACCCAGCCAGCAGTCAGCAGACCGGTTTTTATCTGGTGCAAATCGTTCGAAGCACCTGAAAACGATCAGCCGGTAATGTGCCCTCTAGTATTTTAAGTGGGATTCGGCACAATATTCTTCGAGTACGATGATCATGGTAAAAGAATTAGGAACGATTTTACTGGATCGATTGGACGCTGACATCGAGCACTTCAAGAAGGATACAGATAGACATTCAGAGATTGTCAGCAGACCGAGTTGCTGTTGAGTACCCTCAGAAAGCTGACAAGCGGATTGGTTAACCGGTTGGAGATCTAAACATCTGCCGTACTGTCAGCATTATAGCGCGAGAGATGTTGGGCATTACCACGGGAGCTACATGGTTCTATGTGGAGTGACGGACGAGACACTGGGCTCGTGTTCGCACGATGGTGGCATCAAACCGTGTGATACGCCAGACAAGGGAGAAGTATCGAGCTAGTGTGGCTGAGAAGAGACTCCACCAACGAAAGAAACGCGAGCATTGTGAACGATCTTTTGCGGAGGTGCAGGTGTGCTTTTTCAGACACGACGACACGAGAAGTTTCTATAAAGTGGTAAACGGAATCAAGAACCGGACTGTGCCAATCTCTGCCATGTGCAACGACAGGCAAGAGAACCTGATAATTGATGAGAAACTGTTGGTCATGCGTAGGAAACTTGTTGGTGTTGTTGAACGGCTACAATGATAGAGCCGTCGGAAGAAATAGGAGAGAAATTAAGGAGGATGGAACAAGCTGTGGATCCGCCAAACTTGCAACACCTCGGCTCATTTTAAAAGTTGGGGGAAAGACAAACTACCAGTGAACTAGTTGGACGAAATCATTTTCCCAGTCTAGAGAGAAGGACCACCGACTCGATTGCAGTGGTTATCGGGGCATAACATACCTCAATTCTGCATACACAATTCACTCCCGCGTTCTTTTCCATAGACCGATGCCGTTGTAGGAAGCCTCCGTCGAAGAGTACCAATGCGGTCTCCGGGAAGGGCGATTTACTACGGACTAAATTTTCTCTTGTGTTAAAAGATTACAAATTATTAATATCGCTTAGGAAGGTGTAACACGTTATTGACACGAGCGGCACGACATTCAGGAGGTCCGTTCAGCTCTTTGGCTTTGCCGATGACATCGACATCATAGCATGAACCTTTTAGAAGATGACGGAAACGTACATCAGGCTGAAGGCTGAAGCCGGACAAATTGGACTGGCCATAAACGCTTCGAAGACTAAGTACTTGGGCGGGGCCCTAACGTAGTTGGTTGGTTGGTCATCGCCAACGACGCTGGTGGCCTGGGTTCGAATCCCAACGCCGACTCAGGTGTGGATGGTTGTGCGGTGGCGTGATCGACCCACAACCAACCTAACTGGTCTAGAATTAGTCTTAGTCGACACCAGGAGCTTTTCTGAAGCGAAAAATCTCTAGGGTCACGCCTTCCATCTCATGAGGAAGTAAAGCCGTTGGCGCCGGTCCGTTAATCAACGGGTCGTAAGTTAGAGTCCTAGGTGGAGTCGCCTCCCCGGGCGTCGGTGATTGGCAGAACAACAGTGGCGGAACTAGACCGACGGAAAATAAGCGAGAATAAAAAAAACTAAGTACTAGAGAGGAAGAGATTCCAGAGAAGACAGAATCAACCTTCCACCAAGAAATCAGATCAGCAGTGATGAAATCGAGGTGGTAGACGAGTACTGGTGGTGACTGCTGTTAACATCAGCAGAGAAATTCGTAGGCACCTTATAGCAGGAAATCGTGCCTGCTCTGGACTTCGTTGACTAACGGGTGTTAAATAAAAAATGAGAATTTTTCAATACCTTTCAGTAACTCAAATACAGAGCGTAAAATTTTCTTTCTCCAAGAAAATTGCTCTCTGGGCTCCCTAGAAACAGTAGGCGTGTTTGGTTTTGCTAGTTTGAATTTAGTCAAAGCAAAGATGGCGTCGAAACAGCACGTGCTCCGCGAACGCATTGTACGGTTCTACGAAACGCATTTCCAGCAAGGAAAAAGTTCACGGTGACACATTTTAAGGAAGAAAATGTACCTGTCAGTACGGTATATCGTATCCTGGGTTCCCTGAACGTAGAGCGGAAGGTCGGAAGTGGTCGTCCGGTGACGATAATGACGAAGCAGAGGAAGACATCGTTGAAGGAGCTGTTTGACAACAAGGACGCAACCAGCCTGCGTGACGCCGGTCGGAAATATGGCTGCTCCCACGTATTGATCCATCGGCCCCTCAAGATGGAAGGAATCGTCTGCAGAAAGAAGACGAGATCGCCGGAGTACACGGAGGAGCAGATTGAGACGGTTAAAACACAGTGCCGGTGGATGACCAAAAAATACCGCGGGACGTCTTTCGTTCTGGACGACGAAAGCTATTTTCCGCTGTCCAAAACGCATATTTCAGGAAATGATAATTACTACTCCAGCGACAAGTCATCCACACCGCCTGAAGTGAAATACAAGTTCAAGCACAAGTTTGAAAAAAAGGTTATGTTGTACATCGCCATTTTCGACCGGGGCATTTCAAAGCCTTGGTTTAAGCCGAGTGGTCTGGCAATCAACCAACAAATCTATCAAGAAGAGTGCCTCGATAAAATCCTGCTGCCGTTCCTGAACTAGCATCACGCGGATGGGAAGTACGTCTTCTGGCCAGACAAGGCGTCTTCCCATTACGCCAAGAAGACGCTGGCGTATCTTGAGGAGAAAAGGATACCGCTCGTGCCGAAAGATCGTAACCCAACAAACTTGCCACCCAATAGAGGATTTCTTTGGCTCACTCAGTGCTCTAGTATATAAAAACAATTGGAGGCCCAAGGATATGAAGCAACTGACTACCAGAATCCGGAATTGTATCCGGAAAATGGACGTAAGTGCCGTACAACGTTCTTGTGAGAGCATCGCAACAAAGTTGCGTCGAACAGCAGACCACGGCCCTTACTCAAACATTCACTGATATTTTTTTGAAGAAAATACATTATGTTATTATTAAAAATACTGAAATCGATGAAAAAAAAAATTTTTTTTTTATATGTGATTGAAAAAATTCTCATTTTTTATTTAACACCCGTTATTTACACAAAACACTGATCAGACCGGTGGTCCTCTAAGATCACGAAACTTCGACCATGCTCGTAGAAAACCCACGCGCGGGGTTTCCGACTGGAAGGTGCAGCGTACCATCTATGGTGAAGTGCAGATGAAAGATGGATCATGTTGGAGACGGATGAACCAAGAGTTGCATCAGCTGCTGGGAGTGCCACTTATCATTCAAACGGCGAAAATCCGAAGACTACGGTGGGCTGGGCATATCGTAAAGATGTCGGACGACTGCCCGGTGAAAATGGGTCTCGATGACGACCCGACTGAAACGAGTCGACGAGACGTGCAGTGAGCAAGGTGGCTCGATCAAGTGAAAGATGACCTCCGTAGACGCCATGGCTAGCGGGCTGCAGCCATGGATCGAATTGAATTAGGACGACTTCTTATAACAGCACGGGACACATCGGCCCAAAGCAAGGTAAAGTATCATCGGTTTATAGACTCCAAGCCCACGTACCATTCGGTGAGGCGCAACGGGTAATGGTAAATTATGCTTGAACACGTTTTCCAATGAAACTGATAAAGCTGATTCGTGCGACTCTTGACGGTTTCTTATTTCAAGTCAGGATAGCGGTCGTAATTCCGGAACCGTTCGTGATGTTGGACCATCTGAAACAAGGTGACAAAACTAAGCCGGCTCTTGAATTTGTTGTTTAACATTGCCTCGGAGGGTGTAATATGAAGAGCCATTATTTCGAAGCTTCATATGCTCCTTGGCATTGCAATTGATATTGATATCGTAGGTATTAACCGCAGAGCAGTGGAAAAACATTCGTGCTTTGGTGACTGGTACAGACAGTGGAAGATCGTCACTGAGTCACTGAGATGGTGATAGACGGGGGTATTTATGAAGTAGTCCAGGAAATTGTGAACCTTGGTACTCTTGTGACGTGTGATAACAATGTGAGTTGCGAGGTGAGCCGCAAACAGGAACACATAAAGTTTGCGCTCTACAGGACGCTATATCTACGGGTAGTACTCTACGGCAGTGTTGTTGGTCTCACTCATAAACAGCATGCAACAGCGAGTGAGGTGCTCGTAGCTGCTGATCACACACTGGAGTTTTCTCCATTCAAGCTATTTCTCGTTTTTTCTCGCTGTTTTCCTTGCGCAATTGCTCTTAAGATCATATGCACACACGCGCGCCTTCTTTTTTACTCGCGTGTAGTCCCCTTTTTTCGCGAGCACAACCAGCCGAGTACAATTGTTTCTAGAGGCATTACGGTAGTTGCAGAGGGACAAAAAAAAATATTTCAAATAGGGTAACAGACTACTTCGGTAGCGGTTTGCTTTGGCTGGATTTGCATTAGACTGATATAAAAAACTTACCAAAGAAGTCCGATATCCTACACGTTCCAGTATGCGATACTTTACAGATTCTTCCCCCACGTTCGGCTGTTGGTGCATAAAGCAAAACCGGGTAGATGAAGTAAGCATTTTCGATTTCGGGTACAGTTTTTCAAGCACTCCTCCTAGTCGAGCAATTTTAGTCAAGTACTCCTACTCGCTAGCAGGACTTCGCGTACTCTTTTACAGTCGCTGAGTTTTTGCGTGTCGGTGCGTGCTCAGGGGAATGCATGAAGATGAAAGAGTATGGAGTGTGACGTAGGTGCGTCAACCACGGAGTGTACCATGCATACAAACACGCAGTTATCATTAAGCAGATCAGCGATCACGCTGAAGAGAGCCCGAAAGATGTTGGTGACTCCGTGCTAGACCCCGTACACGTTGGATGTGTGTTGTTAATGAGGACGTCCGATCGGCAGGTGTTGGAGAAGAGTGACTTAAGATCGAGTGCTGTAGAGATACATTTTGCATTTGGTATAATATCTCTAACGGCTTCTCGCCATAAAAATAAGTACGTAGGAACTAGAAATTAGGGCGAAACGGACGCATATGACGAAGAAGAAAATGATCTTTCACCAAGACAACGTTTCCGCGCATTTTCCGCGCGACATAAACAAAAAATTGAAGGAACTACCTAGATCATGGATTTTTATGATGAGTATTGTAAAGCTATCTTAGATAAGATTCAAAATTATTTCATTACATTACATTTATGCGTGCAAATGATAAATTTGAAGCGCGAAAGAACGTAAAAATAACTTTTATTTTCCTTAAACATAGAAAATCGAAGAACAATATTTTTCACCTTACTTTTCCATTACACCAAAATACTAATTAATACATTTTTTTGAATACTCTGAGACAATAAGTCCTTGGCTCTCCTTGTATCATCGTTGTGTCAGAGCTAACGCAAATACCGCAAGTTGGAGGAGAAACCTTCTCGAATTTTTTGTTCGTTTGAAAATTTTTACTGGAATGCGAAAATATGAAGCCTGTCGTGTAATGATTACCATAGGTCTAAAGAGACATATCCGTACTGGTAACAAATTTATTTTTTTCAATGTGCTTTCAATGTGCTACTTGAATTTCTGAGGCCACAACAAAATTATCAATCGGCTATCGTATCGAGAGTTGAGATCTCAAAGTTAAGCCATTTATTCATAAATTCTGTTTGATAATCACAATCCAAAATATTTAACATTTTAGAGATCATCAATATCACACCGAACAGAAAGAACTGCAAGTCGTGGACAATATTTTGCCATAATTTTGCTTTACCATTGGTAATTTAATGCAATTTTTTAGAGATTTCATTTTGCCAAAATTATTATTTTTTAAATAACGCAGTGCAACTAGAAATAACTTTTTTCTCTGCCTTGGCTTCTACGCATGATGTTTTATGTATTTTGATGCAAAAACAAATTTCATCGAGTTTGACAGAGAAGCCAAGGCAAAAAAATTGTTGCACTGTGTACTTAATTCCCAAGCGATCCCAAGCTACACAAAATGAAGCTATGATTTTATTAAAGTTGGCCATGTATGAGTAAATCGAATAAATTAATCAAATTTTTCTAGAAAATTGACTGCCCTGTCTTAAATTTTTTTTGTTGTTCCATAAAATTTGAGAGCAGGGCTGCCAGTTCTCCTACCTGTTATACTTTTCCTGTTCGTTACGTTTTGAAAATTTCTGCTTTCCGGACCATCAGTTTCGAACTGAATATTGTTTAACACGACATTGTAAAATTCCTTGCCACTCTCAACGCTAGAGCTACGCCCCCGGTTACTGCGCTCAAGTGTAGCAAGTCAGATAAATCTGCAATTTAATGAAGATCTGTGTAGATCGTATACACATTCGTTTGAAAATCGTCAACCGTCCTGCATTTCGGTTTTTTTTTTTTGCGAAATATGATTGATATGTGCATATAATTAAGATTAGTTTTTATTAACAAATTCCTGGTTGCTCCATATAATCTGAATAAAAAACTTATTTGCGGTTAGTACTGTGCTAGACTTTACGCATCAGTAAGAAGATCAGTTTTAAATCCTGGATGCTCTTCTGATGCGAGTGCGATAGACGCTAGATAATCTACGCTGGCCGTCTGCGCTCTACATGTCCGTGTAAATAACGGACTGATACACGCAAAGATAGATGTCAAGTGCGAAGCAGCTTTGCTGTGTTTTGACAGAGGCTGTCTGCAGATAATGTGGTTCAGTGCGAACGAAAGTTCCTGCAGTGCTCCGAGAAACAATGAAAATGACAGGCGAACAAAAGTGTGGTGAGGTAATTTGCACAGCACTGGATGCTACTAATTCCACTTCACGGAAACTTAGTATGACTATGGGTCTATACATGCTTTCGCTTTAGTGCATTCCCTAGAGCTTTTAGAGAAATACGAACTTACTCACTTATTTAACATAGTAGTTAAAGCGAGTGGTGGGTTATAAAAAATCATATTCCGTGAAAACCAGACTATCATAAACTGTAGTAAACCGGCTCATGGGGAATTTTATGCCGATTTATTCAACCGTCGACAGCATCCTCCTAACTTTCGAATTGGGCAATTTTTTTTTGTCTATTCAATAACTTTTTGCATAGTTAAACAAATTTTGAGTTACTTTTTTGTATTTTGCTCAAATCTTTTTTTTATTGTTAAGTTTATTTCGAGATGAAACATACAATATTTTGCATTTATTCAAAAGTAGGTTTGGGCATTCTCATCCGAGAGGATGATGGCGAGTTCGTATGAAATCTCTTTCTCTAGCCTAAACTTATATCACAAAAAATAAAACCATTCAATCTAATGTTCAGTCATTCAATGCCGTAAACGAAACGAAGCAAAACATAAACATAACCGAAACAAGCTATCCCGCAAATCCTTATTACCTTAACCTTCCGGTGGAAGAGGTTTAGTTTTGGTGGATACGACGTCGGTGTCTCATTTTCGGTCGCCAACCACAAGACGTGTGATAAACTTTCGGCCCTGCAGGGGAATTGTAGCAAATGTGTTTTCAATTCTGCTAAACCAACATATGTACATATGAAGCATTTCCCTCCCGCCTGCAGACAGGCACACGGTGAGTGGAGCTTTTTACACAAGCTGGCTCTATATTGATTTTAAATTTTTAATGGAATTTAAAAGCGTGTCTCGGAAAAACTGTCTGCCTGCGGGAAAGCACCGGGAAGGCTGAATATTTCAAACACTGTGCCCCCCACCTGAACGGTCCAACTTTCGATCTCGGGAACCGAGCACTGCGCCGATTTAAGGCCGGAAAGGTAAAGCTGTGTGCTATTTGTACACACAAACCTGTATAAATATGCACACAGTCAGTCAGGGAAATAAAGTCCCATTGTGACTCTGTCGCGAAAATTGCAGTTTGTTTTTCGCGTTCCTCTCGTGTTCTACACGAGCGCTCATGAAAATCGACTACCTACCAGTGAGCGAGCGAGTGAGTGTCAGAATTTCGCCGGAGGCCGAAGTCTCATCCATTAAATATGGCTCGAGATTCTGTGCGGACACATGAAGCGAATGATCCATTAGGGAAAAAACTGCTCACGGTCCGGATTCGGTTCGGTAAACAATTGACTTGGTCGGATGGTAACGGTTTTACTCTGGCCAAAACTCGAGTGTTGGCCGGAAATGATTTCAGAATGAACGACTGACTGTACAGCAGCTAGTAATGTGTCGTTCCATTTGTTGGGAAATTTTGTTCGACAGTTGGTGAGTTCACTAATAGGAAAACCATGGCTTCGGATGGCCAATTTCTTTCTCCGGTGTGCAGCATGATTATGCGATGGTGATGGTGGAAACGATGGTAGAAGCGAATTTAAATCTATAAATAGTTGGTAATAGATTGAGTAGCTTGAATAAGCACAAATTAGACGAAGTAATTTTATTATTTAAACCACATGTCTGTAGAGAATAATAGATAATTACGATAAAACTGAACTTAAAGAGGAAATCAAATCAGTTTGTTCAGATAAGCTCTATTCTTCTACTGGTCATTCACCCCAGTTGAAGTTTGCATTCGTAAATAATTTCTTTGGTACGATTTGTGTTTAAACGACACTTCTGAGATTATCGTTCAAAAAAACCGGGGGCTGAATTGGTACCAGTGAATTGCTAGATTTTTTTCTGATAAAAAAATTGTTCGTAAATTGAATTGTTCAAAAATTGTTCGTAAATTGAATTGGTCTGATTTTTTTTTTGACTAATCGGATATGGTTCGTGGTTTTTAAAAATAAGTTTTTATACATGAGTAATTCAGAGTGGATGAAAAAATAAGTCTTCTATGAAGTCCGATCTCGAAAAAGTCGAGCCTTGTTTTGAAATAAGGCCAAATATCATTCAATAGGCCAAATATCGTTTATAATCGGTACGTCATAAAATCCTTAATGACAAAGGAAAATGTGATGTACTAAGAGAGAATTGAAAAGCATATTCCTAATCATTACCTCACGATTCTTATTGAACTTTAACATAGGTAGGCAGGAAAACTAATTTCAAGTAAGTAAATTTCCTGAATTGGTGTTAGTGACCCTAAAAAGGGACGTTTATTGGTGGTTTAATTGGACTTGGAATTGGTGTAAATGGTAACGGGTTTCATTTATCCTACACGACATTATTGGATAGTAGGGTGGGACCAAAAATAAATTTCAGCTGCATTGCACTTTTTGTGTTCCTTATGAGTCCTATAACAACTGTGTAAATTTTAAGATCGATCTGTAGAACCATATTTGTTGCGCCCGATTGTAAAATTTCCCTACGATTTTGTATGGGAGAATCTGCTTTTTCAAAACTTATTCTGTAGGCTCCTAAAAATACATCAATAAATGATATTTGTAGGAAATTTTTCTGGGAAAAACTCTAGCCTGCCGTTGGAGTATTTTTATTCTGCCACGCGTTCATTGCAGGATTGCCTGGCTAGAAACCACTTGGTCGTGGTGACAGCAGCCTCGGGAGTACAGTGAAGTATTCACTTTCATTATTTATTTTCCTCTGGAATGGTGCGATAGAGCGAAGTGTTCACGTAAACCTGAATAACATAAATAATGTTCAAATGGAATTATTCCCGGATATTGAAACAAATGGGGAAGAGACTCAAATCTCCCCCATCAGTTGCCTTCTATCCTACTTGTACCAAGGATACCGGAAGTATGGGTAATAGCTTACCTAGATGCCTCGGAAGGTCCCTACGTTGCTTTCTTCCGGCCTAAAAATAAGCTATTGAATAATATTCAAATTGGCGAAGACCTGGCAAAACAGTTTTCGGCCATAACCGAGATTACAAGGGTGAAGCCTAACAAACTGTGAGTAGTCGTGAGCAGCTCGAAGCAAGCAAACGCAATTACGAGCTTGCCACGTGTCCCAAGTAACACACGTTGTTACAGAATAGTTGGCGTTACCTATCCCATGACATCGCTATCACCAGGAAAGTGCAAAAGTTGAAGGCTAGCAGAACAAGTACCGGTACTAAATGAAGCACTATATAATTTCATGAAAGCAAGCCAACTTGAAATCTGAAACTAGAAAACATTTTTAGATATACGATAACAAAATCTGGAGTGATGATGCAAGCGTTTTGTTTGTTTTCTCATTGTGCATTTTGATCCGCCTCGAATAAATATAAAAATCGTTCAAATAATTTAAATATCAATTTGATCAAGTAATTTTACGTTGGCTGCTGAATACTAAGACATTTTTCCACAAGAACAGTACTTTACAGGTACGCAATATTTTTATTAGGCAATTTCAACACACATAAGTACTTGGCAGGGTACCCACCAAAATGAAATGTTTCTTACTTCTTCAGTTCTTAGACGATTTTCGATCTTGACCGGTCAAAAGATTTGAAAATTTATCTATTTTAGTATACTACACAGCCATTCTTTCCCACTTCTTGAAATCACTCCAGAAATCGATTTACATCCTTTTCGAGTCATGTTGGTGGCCATATAGTGCTCCACAATCGATTGCTGGATTGATTTCATGAATTTTGATAGCAATTTGGTTTTATTGAAAAATGTATTAATTTGTATTACGGAACATGGTCCCGAAAATCCGGATTTACAGGAACCAGATGTGGTCAAAGGTTTATGTCGGTCCCGGATTCTAAAAGTAGACAGATTTTCCTATATGTTGACAGACCAAGATCGAAAATCGGTCAATAAATGAAAAAGCAAGAACCATTTCATTTTGTGGGTACCCGGGTACTAGTGCTGGGATTATCCGGATTAAAATATCCGGATATCCGACCTAGGATATCGGACAAATATCCAAAATCCAGATCAATCGGATATCCGGATATAATCCGACAGGATATCCGGATTTTCGGATAGTCGGATATCCGGATATTGTATCCGAACATAGTTTAATGAGAATTATGTAAATAAATACTTACGAGGGGATGGGGGATTGTGGAAAAAGCCATTTTTCGCGTTACATTTCATTCTAACGGGTCTAGAAGCTAGAAAAAAATCCGGATATCCGGATAGTATACACGGATATCCGACTATTCGATTATCCGTATCCGGATATCCGGATATCCGAATAGTATTCGTTTACACATCCGTGATCCGAGCTTCGGATAACCGGATCACGAATATATCCGGTTAAAAGTCCCAGCACTACCGGGTACCATGCCGAGTACTTATGTGGTAAAAAACTCAATTCCCTTCTTTCGTCATCCCTGCTGCTATAACCAGCCTGATGATGTAAAATGGTTTATTTCCACTAATTAGAAGCATTCCATAAGTTTCAGCTGGCTGAGTTGAGGTTATCCTTGTTTCTTAACGCTCTAGTGCCCAAGTTAATTTCTAGACGGGCTTCGGTAAAATCACTATGAAACACTTTTGAAGTATTTATTGAAGCTCTTTAGAGATTTGACTGAAGCCCGCCAAATGACGGCATTGGTCACTAGAGGGTTAAAGCAATAAAGTCTGAAAAGGCTCCCGGGTACCATGCCGAATACATAACGGCTGAAAAGCATTAACAAAACCAGTCAAAACGTGCTTGTTGTCGAAATGCGGTTGTATTACTGATGGGAAACCACTTCAAACACAAAATATCAACACAAGTTTTAAATTGCGCTTGTTGTACATTTACAGTCATGGAGAAAATAACAAATACACTTGCAGTGTTGGATAATTTTTCGTATTTGCGCACTGATTTTGATTGTTGTATGACGTTATGTTACGTCATTATGATCCGCAGACACTCTTTTTAAAAGAGGCACGGAGAAATGACTGGAGAAATGTCTTTGTCGGTGATTCCGAAAAATTTTTTCGTGAGTTAGTGTTTTTAAAGTGGCGACAAAAATAAATACACTATTGAAATAAACATATAAAACAATCCAAATTAGCTTTATTTCTCTACATATAGTTAGCAAAGTGATTTTTTACGTTACAAAACTCGGACGTTACAAAACTCAAACGTCGGACAGGCAGCGTGAAATGCTAGTTCGGCTTCTACTCGTGAAAACCTGAGGGTAAACATTTCACGAAGATTAAATATGGTTTTACAAAACAAAAAAATTTTGAAAGTGAGTTTTGTAACGTAAAAAATCACTTTGCTAACTATATGTAGAGAAATAAAGCTAATTTGGATTGTTTTGTATATATATTTCAATAGTGTATTTATTTTTGTCTCCACTTTAAAAACACTAAATCACGCAAAAAATTTTCGGAATCACCAACAAAGGAATTTCTCCAGTTATTTCTCCGTTCTTCTTTCAAAAAGAGTGTCTGTAGATATCAATGACGTAACATAACATCATACAACAATTAAAATCACTGCGTAAATACGAAAAATCATCTAACACTGCAAGTGTATTTATTTTTTTCTCCATGACTGTATATGACTTTTTTTCTAACATGTTTTGTGTGTTACTCGGGGTACATCCCTGCCAAGGATTGAGAATTCTACGGTGTGGTTACCGAAGAGAATCTCACTGCCTCGGTATCCAAATTTTGCGTCATGAGGTGGGGTGTTTCAAGAACCCCGTGATGCAAAATGTGAGGATACTGGATTGCAAGCAAATACATTTAGTATCCGTCGATGAAGGGAAAAAGAAATTCTCTCCCTTGGGTACCTTTCGAGTGACTTTTGCCAGATCTGCAATCCCTAACTACATCCTTTTAGACAGGGTTCGTCTGCCTGTACGCCTTCTTGTACCGCGGGTCATACAGCCACCTAATTGGCAGAAAATACTTTTTTCTTTTTGCCCACCGATGAAAGCAGATCTAACGATTCCGTCGAAGAGTGTTTTTATACCTTACCAGAAGGATCTAGGGAAGGAATAATGATTAACTCTTCTAAGCCCTCTCCGAAGTTCGCGAGATAACCTATAGCGGAATGACAAATAAAACAACATGAAAGGGAAGCGGTGAATAAAAACTTAAGCAGGTACCCCTCGGTTTAAAGTTTCAATCAGACAAGGAGTACCTACCGCTTCCCGGGTCACCAAAAACCCCTTGTGCACCCATCTTCCACCAGAGAATTAAAACGAAACATGGTTCGTGAAATTCTCTGATATTATGGACCGGATATTCAAAACATTCAATATACCAGATCAAAATACTCTTATTGGCATTCTCCCTACAGTGAAAACGTTATTACCGCAACTCGTAGCAACTTGGCCATTATTTCAGCTATCATATCTTTCAATGCATAATACCTCGGAAGAGGATACGGATTTTATTACTGTATTACAGTGGAATTGGAGAATCATCTCAAAATTCGATCTATTTTCATATATTCAAGCCGAATGCACAGTGGTTATTTTGTGTTTAAAAAGGCGCTTCTCTTCAGAAAACAAAAATTGGCGTGGCCTCATTTTTATCAAAAATAGCAAAACTAACTTTTTTTCTGATAAAGATACGGTTCTTTTTAGTTCAGAGGAGTTGTAGATTCATTTATTCTGAACAACTTTGCCGAAGAAAGCTAGTCTCTATCTTGCATACTTTTCGCGGTATGATGAATTTAATATAGCAAGTTAGGGTGTCGCTGAGAAATCTAGTTTCTTCGATGTAACTTTTTTTATTTTTGATTCTATCAAAACTTGGTCTTCAAACAGTTTTAAGGTCTTTTTAAGGTGCATATTTTCTACGAATACTTGAAAGCGCTATCTCATTCACAAGAAAAGTTATTAGGTTTTTCAAAATACGCCCTCTTCAAATGTTTGTATCTAGTTAATTAGCAAACACAAACTAAAACTATTTATTGCGTTTGAAAGGTCGTACTAATATCTAAAATCTGAATGGTGGATATTTTTCTATCTCAAATAAATCCAATTTGAACCTTGCGGTTTGGTTGGATTTCTCGATACATGTCACATGCATGCTACTGAGTTTTTTTTATTTTTTTGTATTTGATCGATCTATATCACTAAACCCAAACGTAAGATCATAATATATAGGATTTTTTCAAACAGTTTGATGATTCATGAAAGCCGTTTTCATAAAAAAACAGTCAACAGTATATTTTTATATTCTACATGTGTTTTAGCAGTAGAAGTATTGCATTATATGCAAGCTTTACCTCTACTGACAATGACAACCCATGAAATCTATTCATCGCTATTAGTATTAGTAGGATAATGCTAGTCCCGCAAATTTCCTATGTAACTATAACAGTTGACTGCGAAGTCTGTGTCAAATAAACAGAACAGCACGAGCCACTTTAGCTCAAACTTTATCTAATTAACTCTAATTCTCTAAACTTATTGCTCAACAACGCTATAGTCTGGGGTCCAGACGGAAATGTATCGCATTAACCATTAATTAATGCAACCCTCTTGAATCGCTCTTATGCATAAATCCCTGGAGGAATCAAAGACCATCAATGGAGCTCAGCAATACATTCAACCGATAATGGCATCCAATTTGACTTATAACTATTGTTATCACCAGAACGTCAACGGTTTACGCTGCAACATAGACTTCGTGAAGTGCACCCAAATATTAATTCATGTCTCGCGGGTTTATATAACCACGTTCTAAATCGAAGTAGATTGGATTCGGTCGATAATTATCGCAGTTAACCAAATGACTACGCGATGTATACTTTTCAAAAAAAAAAAAAAAAACGCGTTTGCCTAAGTGCGTTTGCTTTTCTGGTAGGTTATCGAGATTGATAATAGAACAATATTTGAATACTTGGAAGCTTCGGTCGTAAATGGTTTAAGCGCGCGTTATTCGCATAGGATTGCGGTGTTTGACAAGAAAAATACTCATCTTTTTGTTTCGTAATGAGCGAGCTTTACGCGCAACATACCTCGATTCCGTCACTTACTGCGGTGACACAATAACACAAGCCTCCCTTTCCACTGCAGTCGTGGAGATGCAGAAACAAATTCAGATTTATCTAATGGCTACGCAATGTATACCTTTTAAGTAACCGCGTCTGCCGAAGTGCGTTTGCTTTCTCCAAAGTACTCGAGATTTGGTGATGGATAAATTGGTGTATGAATTCTGCACGTGCCGCTCGCATAGATTAGCGGTTGTTGACAGAAAAGTAAAAGTAATGAGTTACCCTCGCGCACAACATTGTTCAATTCCGTCTCTTATGACGATAACATAACCCTTACTTTTCGTCACAGTCATGGAGATGCAGGGGTAGACTCGGTCTCCGATAGCTACCACTGTTTTACCTCCTTTCTTACCCTAACAGTTGCAGGGACGTAACCGGCGCCTTTATCGAGCTACATAAAGTAGAAGCTACTGAATTGTTGTACACTGAAGATGGTAAACTATTCCCAAATAGCCATAAACGTGGTTCTTTGTGCAACTTCACAAACCCACATCCATCACCGAGGAGCAATAGTGCAAATGTGTCGTCGTCAATCTTTTTTTTAATGATATCAAAAAAATTGAATGTACTAGAACAAAAACTGATATATGGTACTCTTACATTCATTATCAACAAAAAAAGAAAGATAAATGATTTAGAAAGGCCTAGAACAGGCTGTTTGACGCAGCTTTGTCAGGATGCCGGAACACGAGCGTTGTGCGATATTCACGTTGACTTTTCGGATGCATCTCTTGATTCTGCCAATCAACTGTTTGCAGTTGGTTTCTTTGTAGTTGTTTTTGTACACCAAGGAACTCAAATGTGTATTAGAAGTACCAATGGAGTCAAGTGGTTGTTCAGGAAATTTTGTCTTTTTTTTATGTAATATGATGACATTTTATCTGGCAAAAACAAATATGGTGTTTTGAAGAAATGGAATCAAAATTCTGTCAAACATTCAAACTTCCTAATTGATAGTCAAACCGCTAGGCCTAAACCATAATTTAGACAAAAAGGAAAAAAGTACTGTTTCGTCCAATATTCGCGGTCTTACACTACCTTCCAGGCGTACCATTGCACACTGTTTCCAAAGCTGCAAAAACGTGATCGAAATTATTTTGACCCAAAAAACTTGATTTTAGAGCCATAGTGTCTTCAGTAAAGTTGTTCCATGAATTATTCTCCATGTTATAGAAGTTACAGTTTTGTGATCAATCCACTTAACAGTGAAAAGCGAATTTCAGTTTTTTTCATTTTTGCATATGAAAATTTATCGTGTTCGACAAAGTTGTAGCTCATTTAATAAGAAACAACTTTGTCAAAGACACCATACTTCTATTTGTCTAGTTAAACGGACTTATGTGAAGTTTTCTACAGATTGCCACCTAAAACCAATTCATTCAATATCATTTTCAGCAGAGATTTTCTACAACTTTTCAATGTTCTATAATATTGTTTCCTATAACAAAACAAAGAATTTCTTCGCAGGAAGCTTGTTTTTATCTCACATATTTTTTTGTTATTAACGATTTTTACTTAAATAAAGTACAAATTCACACTAATTACATTTTACTTAAAAAAATTGGGTATGAAGCCATGGTGTCTTCAGCAAAGTTATTTTGTTAATTATTCTTCATTTTATGAAAGTTAGAATTTTGTGATTAATCTACCCAAAAGAGGAAAACTAATTTAATTTTTTTCGTTTTTGCTATAAAAATCCAATTTGCTGAGTAAAGTTTTAGCATATTTCATAAGAAACAACTTTGTCGAAGACACCATATCTCTATCTGCCAATTTGAACAAACTGTTGTGAAGTTTCCTCTAGAATATCCCTAAAAATCACTTTTTTATGTAACTTTTTTATAGTGATTTTCTAAATTTTTAAATGTTCTACAATATTTTCCAGTACAATAAAACACACGAGTTCACCGAAGGAAGCTTATTGTTATCTCATATAATTATTCAGTTATTGAAGATTTCTATTAAAATAGTGCACCAATTTACCTACAGATATAAAAGCAGGAGACAGCGAGAGACAAATGCCTATATTTGGATTGAATGATATTTTAGTTAAACTTTAATATAGAAATGGTTTGTCTGCAGATATTAACAGATTTTGAAGATATCTTTTAGTAAATTATTGCATTATTTTAATAAAAATCGTCAATAACCAACGAAAAGTGTGAGATAAAAATAAACTTTCTTTGCAGACATTTTTTATTTTTCTATAGCAAACAACATTGTAGAACATTGAAAAGTTGTAGAAAATCACTACCAAAAGTAATGTTGAAAAAACTGATTTTTAGTGGCAATTTGTAGCAAACTCCACATAAGTCCTTTTAAATAGACGAATAGAAGTATGGTGTCTTTGACAAAATTGTTTCTTATGAAATGTACTACAACTTTGCTCAACACGATGGATTTCTATATGCAAAAATGAAAAAACTGAAATTCGCTTTTCACTGTTAAGTGGATTGATCACAAAACTGTAACTTCTATAATATGAAGAATAATCAATGGAATAACTTTACTAAAGACACTGTGGCTCTGAAATCAAGTTTTTGGGTAAAAATAATTTCGATCACGTTTTTGCAGTTTTGAAAACAGTGTGCATTGTTGAGGTTCGTAGGAAATTATACACAGTCGAAACCTAATGATTTTCGCTTTAGAATGGTTTACCGTGAACTTTTTGCCAAAACGTTTGTGCAGTTCAATTAGATGCACTTTCGCAACGCTTCCTGTTCTGACGCCATTTTGAACAGAACTGTGCATATCTAAACAAAACAAAGAATACTGGCCTGAACAGGAGAGAGAGAGAGAGCTTTCATATAAATATTTTAATTTCTCTCTGAGCGTGTATATTGTGGAGTAAAAGAGCTCCAAAAAATCCAGATTTTTAGTTATCACCTGTTAATTGAATTTGCAATTCTCTATACGATTTTATCATGTTACCCAGTGTTGAATAATCTTACAAATCACATCCGAACTTTCGCTTTTAATTAAACAATGTATCACGGTGGTTGAACCGAATTGAATTGATAGAGAAATCATTACTTTTTGGCATTTATTGATTTTCTGCCTACTAGTCGAAACCACGAAAGATTCACTCGAGTAATAGCGAGTAACGGTTAAGAAAATCGAATCAAAAATTGTAACAGAAGCTCTCATCAAAAGGTTCCTGGAATTAATTTCCGTAAATTCACTTGCCTCAACAGTTCAATTACCTACTGTTCTTTTAACCTTCATTGAACCCTTGTGTGGAAAACCACACAAATGAATTTTGTTTTGATTTTTTTTCGGAAACTTCTCGATCGATTTTGATGAAATTTCTTGACAATTCCTAAACCATCAATCTTACACAAAATACATTTTCTCCAAGGGAAAAAATTTTTCGGTTGATGAGATATTTAAAAACTTACGTTGTTTACCCTTGTGTGTGGATTTCCACACATACAACATTCGAATTTATTTTGGACAAGAAACAACTTAATTTTATCCCCGAACATATTTTTTTCATTGAGTGCTTTCATACCTGAAGCTATGGGTACCAATTAATCCTGTTTCAAAAATCGAATAAGGTGTGTATGTGTGCGGAAGTATGTGTATGTGTGTTTATTTTCATTCTTACGACCAATGTATCTAGATTTTCTCAGCAACGGCTGAACCGATTCGATTGTTCTTAGTCGCGTTTGAAAGAGCTAAAAGTCTAGTTTGTTGATGGAAAATATCGTTTTGATCCGAGGGTTCATTCAAAAATGACGTAACAAAAGGTGATCAATTTACATGGGAACTGATAAACTAGTTGATTTTTTTCATCGGTTTGACTGATTTTAGAAATGTATAAAGGTGCATTCTTGTAATTCGCATCAAAATCAAATCAATCAAAAGGCTACGTGGGACATGTGTAAAAGTATGTGTTTATTTGTTTTATCCCAGTGTGAGAATTTTCACACATATGGGTTACGAATACGCTAATGCTAAAAGTACCTATTTAGTGTTTGCACAGCCTGGTTGAGCAGTGTTCAACATTTACACAGTTTTATGTCTACTGCAAGACAAGTATACTCGCACTTATAGGTATATTGAAATAAATTTAGAATGGATCTCCCGAGATGGTCTAACAAGCCAGTCGTCGTGGGTTCGAACTACGGCTCGGGAGAAACTGTCAGTGTTAGTAGGATCGTAGAGCTAACCCTGCAATTGTCCTTTACACTAAACATTTCACTGCGAAGTCTGTGTATAATGAACGAATCGGAATGTAGCACCAAGGCTTTGCTTAATTTGCTTAGCATAGATTTCAGAATATTCTTACGAACATTTTCTTCATTTGGTCAAACCGATGTTAGGATTTTTTTTGTTCAATTGCTATCATAGCATGTTTAACTGGTCTAATGAACCATCGGATCAAACAAATGTTCGATGATGACCTAATGGCCTTCAAGCCCTTCCAATTGTAGCCAAGGAAATCAAATCAATACATCCATTGCTGAGATAATCCAAATGTATTTTTCAAGATTGTTTTTGTACACTACGCATAATATTCTTCAATTGGTTACCTCCAAAATACTGCAATGTACTAGGCGCTTCCACAAGTTTTGTTTTGTTTTTTTTTCAACGTACCTTTGAAAATTATCGTTTAATTATAAGTATATCTTTGAATAAAAATCTACCCTCCAAATCCTAACAAACGCAACTAGCACCAAAAGGACTCAAATCAGTCAAACCGCTGGAAGAAAAAATCGGTTAGTTTATCAGTTCCTATATAAGCTGACTACATTTCGTTACGTCATTTCTGAATGAATCTTCGGATCAAAACGATATTTTTCGTCAAATAACTAGACTTTTAGCTCTTTCTAACGCGACTAAGAACTAATCGGTTCTGCCGATGCTGAGAAAATCGAGATATGATGGTCGTAAGAATGAAAATATTCACACATACACATACTTCCGCACACATACATACCTCATACGATTTTCGAAACAGGATTATTTGGTACCTGTAGCTTCAGGTATGTATGCACTCAATGAAAAAAGTAGGAGGGTGGTATTCAAGACACGACCGCATGACGTTGACTACCGTATTCTTAAAAAAAAAAATATTCCATTGAAGCAAATAGTAGAGGGAATTGCAACGCTTCTTTTACAAAACTTCTGTAACAAAATTTCGAGGCTCCAAAAGGTACCAGTTTCCGATTATTCTCGTCCAGAATTCCAGCCATTTTAGTATTTTGCAGTAGCCATTTATTACTAACAGCCACCAGCATAACGGGTGAAACCGGCACGAGATGACCGGTACTATTTTGTCTTTCCTCCTTTCAGCTGCTAACACCTAGCGCTGTCGTGAAATTAACATCAACATAAACATGCATTTTTGCAAGGTTTTTTCCGCTAGCAACAGCAATTGTAAAACATAAAATTCAACTAACAGCTTCTATTATAAAACTGCTAGGCACCAAAAGGTGCCAGTTGCGTCCAGAATTCCAGTCATTTTAGTATTTTGCAGTAGCCACCAGCATCACGGGTCAAACCGGCACGAGATGACCGGTACTATTTTGTTTTTCCTCCTTTTAGCTGCTAACACCGAGCGTCCGTATGTACCCGGTACGGTTTAATAATGAAACTGATGGGGTGAAATGTTCGAACGATACGTTTTATACCAAGGCTTCGTCAGATAATTAGAAAAAGGGAGGGGCTACATAGATGATGGAATGGTAGAGACAAATGTTTCTTGAAAGCTGTGCCGGCCGCTGTCGTAATATTAACACCAACACAAACATGCATTTTTGCAAGGTTTTTTCCGCTAGCAGCAGCATTTGGTAAAACAGAAAATTCAATTGGCCGCTTCTGTACCAAAATTTCGAGGCACCAAAAGGTGCCAGTTGCCGATTATAGTTTCCTGGTTAGTCCGTTCAGAATTCCAGCCATTCAAGTATTTTGCAGTAGCCATTTACTACTAAAGCCACCAGCATTACGGGTGAAACCGGCACGAGATGACCGGTACTATTTTGTATTTCCTCCTTTCAGCTGCTATCACCTAGCGTCCGCATGTCACTGGTGCGGTTTTGGAATCAGAATGATGGGGCGCCGGCCGCTGTCGTAAAATTAACACCAACAAAAAGATGCATATTTGCAAGGTTTTTTCCGCTAGCAGCAGCATAAACATCGGAAACAGAAAGTGACAACAACAATAACAACAAAGTCAGATCGATTGTATCCGTTAGTGTCGACTGTGCTTGGGAAGAGAGGTAGTGATTGGTTGCGCGGTATGATTTAGACAATCGATATTAATTACCAATTTTTCAATAGTGTATCTCAAACAATAGTTTGTTTTTGTTATATAAATTTAACAGTAAAAGAATTTCTGATCGATTGATGCCAAAACCTCGAAAACCTGATTATAAATGACTGCAAAATAAGCGCTCAAAACCTGACCACTTTTCTCTGGTTTTCACTGGTTGAATTACTAGATTTTCAAATTCAGGGGCCTAACTTCGATATAGACGTTAGTCAACGTCAAAAATAAGTTTGGGGCAAAACTAAGTTGTATCTTGTCCAAAACAAATTCAAATGTTGTATGTGTGGAAAACCACACACCAGGGTAAACAACGTAAGTTTTTTTTAGGATGCAATGAAGGTTAATGAAGCTGTGTTAAGATTAATTGCTTATATTAATGGCTCATTCATCATCATGGGCCTAGAGTGCGTCCTCGCCGCAAGCCTGCTTTTGACTAACTTTAATCGGATACAATAATCAGCTGCATATTAAGTAGATCTTCCAAAGCATCGAACAGAAGACTGTATGTTCATTCAAAAAAAAAAAAAAAAAAATAGTAGAAGGGTGGTATCCAAGATACGACCGCATAGTTGACGTAGGACTACAATAGTGTTATATTTCTTTTTGAGGCTCTGTTTGATTTGAGCTCGTTTTACTTTTGACACGGTTCGATTTTGGCACACATGTGCAAAACGAGCGATTATGTTTGATCATATTTCTTAGTCTTCTTGATTATTTCATCCAATTTAAGCTCAACATCCTCCAAAAGAAGGGTATTTTGGTTCTTTATGTTGCCGAAGCGGATGACCGGAATCGGTAAAACGGCTCCTGGAACATGACCGGAACATGTGCCGGTAATATAATGATCATGATCTAAGCAGTACTAAGCCTCTAATATCTCGGGTAGTACTATCAAGTATCTAGATGGTCAGTCTCAATTCATCAAGCGACACCTCAAACGACTTGAAACTAAAACTAGTTCATAGGTGAAAACATCTATGAAAAAATGAAAAGAGAACCGTTCATTTTTGGCATGGTTCAATCTTGGCAACAGAAAAATTCTGCCATGTCGTGTTTAGCAAAATCGAACGGGGTCTGTATTTTGATTATTTATTTGCTCTATTTTGGAAGGAAGGAAAAAATTTCTTTAATTCTAATACTGTTAATTTTCTTCAATACGCGAAAAGGCAAGCTTATAAACAGACCTAAATAGAGTACGATTTAGTAAAAATTGAACAATATTTATTTATCTTGTGAAAGATGGCTCACTCTCCGATCACCAAGCGGCAAAGATGTCACATAATAAAATTTTCCTGCAAAAATATATATTCACAAAAAAATTCAAAATAGACATGAGAAATACACAGTGTAGAGTTTAAAAATAAACAACGCATTTTATCTGTACAATTAACCTAACTTATATACCCTGCTATCTGCCTCTGACGACGCGTACGTAATTTTGTGCCACCGGGGCGCAGAGTCTTTGCGGCACCCGAATAACCATATTGAATATTGATATTTTCTACTATACGAAACAAGAAAAAAAAGACAATTCAAACGGCAATGCGATTGTGTTCCAGATCTCAAAACGACACCTACGCGCTAACCCAACAAACCTCACTGTGCGTTGACAGCGGCAATGTAGTCTTGGGGCTTGGCTGCACACGAATGAATATCGAGTTTTTCTGCACTAATAGACGACGACTGACCAGCATTCAGTGCTCGGCGCAGCACTGATGCCTGTGCCAGCATGGTTTCCTTCAAGACATCAGTTTTAATAACATTCTAACAGCGGAACGTAAAACTGTCTGATATTGGAGGTGGTTACGAACTTGCCAAAAAAGCTTCACCTTCAAGACATCAATATAGTCTAGGCTCATAGAAGCAAACGTTAGTTGACCTATTGGGACGGGGAGATTCTGTCAAATTTTTTTTTGCCACTTCTATACAGGATGTCACAGCAGGCAGTTGGTGTCTACTCATGAAGTCTGTGCCAGGCGTGCTCGCATGTGATTGGTACATTGTTCGTGAAAATTCGACCTTGAAACTTTTATTCAATTTTCACTGTTAAACAATGAAATGATAATGATAACTGAGGAATCACAAAATTGTCCATCATTTTATCAATCCAACGACATATTGATAATTGTAATCCATCATGTGGTTACATCAGCATTACCGTTTGAAATCTTTCATTTCAGCGTTACATCTTGGTTTTAGTTTCCGCAGAATGTATCTCGATATAGTGCGGTTAGACGTAGTCCTACGTCAAAAAAACAGAGCGTAGCCTTTATTCGCGATCTCCAAAGTTCAAAACGAGCATTATAGTCAAAATACAAAATATTTATCAAAGTTTGTTTGGCAATTTGAGTGAATTTTGCACATGTGTTTGGTTCAGCAAACTGTAATGAAGCCTGAATCTAATTTCAAACTATTTGCTCGGAGTGCTCGCCATCAAAAATGCTGCCAACACTGGTGCACAGCATGACACATGCATTGGAGCTGAAACTAGAAAATTCAAAAAGTGCAATTTAGCGACGCGCTACTTTGAAAGCAAGTTGCAGCCGACCGATTTCAGTCTGATTAGAAAAAAAAAACAAAAATCAATATAGAGTTTAGGTGGTAAGTACCGGTATTTGTGAAAAATATTCCAGTTTTTAATGGTGTAAAATTGTGAACAACCACTAGGAACAAAATCAACTGTGTGACAATTGGCATTTGATTGACTATAACTCCTCCCACGAACTGTCCAGGCGAAAAATCTTTGAAGATAAAATAACTGCCTTGTGAATTCAAGTCCAGTAAGTCGAACAATCATCATGAAATTAGTGATCAACAACACAACTTTTATCAAGAATTACACATTTTATCTTACCATCAGTAAATGGAAGTTAAAATCCACAACTTCTCACCGAACCAACATTTTGTCGCAGATCCTGAAGTTTACCATAAATAAAGTGCCTGATCCTGGAGCGCTTTCAAAACCAGACTCCAATCTTGTAACGTTGATCAACTGTCAACTCTCTTATCACGGCTCCCCGCCTCCCCAAGGGACTTGTAAAATACCGATACTGCAGAATTGTGTCATCTGTCCTGCAGGCAAAACGAAAACCATATCAGGCCGCGAAGATGTATCCATCCAGTAACACAGCTGACTGTACTCGGATCCATCAGGACTTCATGAGACATACACACGTACATACACAGCCATACACAAACAAGCTGAAAACAGAAAATTATGCAAATTACCCAGGACTGCGCCGGAGGGAGGGTGGCTCGTAAGCGCACTGCCGCTTGTGCGACCGTTTCAAGTTTTGAGATTGAATTTTCGTACGAGTAATGAAATGTCAGTCCCGATAACTTATACACAGCGCGCAAGAGAGGCAACTGCGTAAACGAAATCAGGATCACTCCGCGCGGTGTTATGTATCCTCGTCTCTGACGCTCTTACTACGTAAAATATATACGGAGTGAAAATTTGAATATTTCGTCATAACGCGACGCAACCATCCAGCGTCATTGTTGTTTGTGCTTGCTGCTGGCAAAAAATGCAGTATTGTTTTTATGGGCGATTTTCTCTGTTTTTACACCTGCATTTTATTTAAAACGTTAATTGGAAATGATTTTTTCACTGTAAAAGCATTGGTAATAACCAAATGTAAATGACTTTTCCTGCGATAGGTGGAAAGTAACTTGCCTAGTTTTCAGGAAGGAAGCACATTAATTCAGACTGTTCAAGCAGTTCATAAATAAACAAACGGCGGAACCACGGCGCCATCGTGGTTGGTACGGGCATTATCTATCCCAGTGTCCCCGTTGCGTCTTGCCGATAACACTAATTCCATTATTCGCCAGAACGCCGTCTGAAGCGGAAGTTGTGCTGTAGTGTAACTCACCGTGCACTCGATGTAAGTTGATGAATAATTCACCGGCACTGTCAGTCCTCCATCAGTCAATTAGAACAATCGTAGAAGCAAGCGAACGGTAGGACGTACAAGCGAGTTTGCCCTTCTTAACTTTTTTTTATAGGGGGGAGTTTGTAATGATTTATTTATGTACTAAAATATCTATCCAGAATTAGTATTGCGGTACTGCCACAAATGGTGACATTTCAACACTATTATATATATTTGTACGCTTTTTAGTGTTATTGAATGTTATTAGCTTTCGCAGTTAAGATAATGTAAATTGAGGATTGCAACGATTTTTGTCGGAATTTGTTGATAATTTGGCTTTACATATTTTCTAATGTTTCTACATTAGTGAGCCTATGTAGCTCGTTCGTGCTAAACCAGGGAGGACGCTTCAAAATCATTTTCAAAAGTTTATTCTGAATCCTTTGAAGTGTCTTCTTCCTGGTTGCACAACAACTTGTCCAGATGGGAACTGCATATAACATTGTTTTAACATTGTAAATTAACAGTTTATTCTTGAGACAAAGTCTAGAATTCCTGTTGATAAGAGGATATAAACATTTAATATACTTATTGCACTTTGACTGGATATTTTCAATGTGCTCCTTGAAAGTAAGATTCTTATCATAAATTAGCCCTAAGTATTTAACTTGATCAGACCAATTTAAGACCACACCGTTCATCTTAATAACGTGGTTATGGGTGGGTTTGAGAAATGAAACTCTTGGCTTATGAGGAAAAATAATTAACTGTGTATTTGAAGCATTAGGGGAAATCTTCCATTTTTGTAAGTATGAAGAAAATATATCTAAACTTTTTTGAAGCCGACTGCATATAACACGAAGGCTTTTTCCTTTTGCGGAAATGCTTGTATCGTCACAAAACAGAGATTTCTCACAACCTGGTGGTAAATCAGAAAGATCACAAGTAAAAATGTTATATAAGATTGGGCCCAAGATACTTCCCTGAGGCACACCAGCTCTAACAGGCAATCTATTAGATTTACCATTTAGATAGTTAACCTGGAGAGTGCGGTCAGTTAAATAACTTTGTATCATTTTTGTGAGGTAAAGCGGAAAACTAAAATTTGACATTTTATTTTAGACATTTTAAACCTTTATGCCAAACACTGTCGAATGTCTTTTCTATATCTAGAAGAGCACCTCCAGTCGAATAGCCTTCAGATCTATTAGTTCGAATCATATTTGTTACTCTAAGTAACTGATAAGTAGTGGAATGCCCATGGCGAAAACCAAACTGCTCATTTGCAAAAATTGAGTTCTCATTAATATGTGTTATAATTCTATTAAGAATTATTCTTTAAAAAAGTTTGCTAATAGAGGAAAGTAAACTAATTGGTCGATAACTTGATGCCTCAGCTGGATTCTTTTCGGGTTTTAAAATTGGAGTGACTTTGGCATTTTTCCATTTCGTAGGAAAATGTGCTAGTGCAAAGCATCTGTTAAAAATTTTTACCAAGAAATTTGAAGAGTTTTCGGGAAGTCTTTTGATGAGGATATAGAAAATCCCATCATCTCCTAATGCTTTTATGTTTTTGAATTTTTTGAGAATGGTTTGCACCTCATTCGAGTTCGTCTCCAATACCTCTTCGGAAAGAAATTCTTGGGTGGTGATCTGAACATACTTTTGGTTTACTTCATTTTCAATAGGACTTACTACGTTCAAATTGGAGTTATGAACACTCTCAAACTGCTGAGCAAGTTTTTGAGATTTTTGTTCATTCGTTAGAAAAATGCAATCACCATCTTTAAGGACTGGAATGGGCTTCGAGGGTTTCTTAAGAACCTTCGAAAGCTTCCAGAAAGGTTTTGAATAAGGTTTTAGTTGTTCAACTTCTCTCATGAAATTCTCATTTCGCAAGAGAGTGAATCTATGTTTAATTTCCTTTTGTAATTCTTGAAAAATAATTTTCAAAGCAGGATCACGAGATCTTTGGTATTGACGTCTCCGTATGTTCTTCAAACGTATAAAAAGTTGAAGTTCACTGTCAATAATTGGTGCATTATATTTCACTCTTGCCTTAGGAACTGATAAATTCCGGGCATTGAGTATTAAGCTGCTAAAATTTTCTAATGCTCTGTCAATGTCAGCACTATTTTGTAAAATAATATCATCATTCAAATTTTCCTCGATCGTAGAACGATATCTATCCCAATTAGTCTTGTGATAATTTAACACAGATCTAGTGGGATTTAAAATAGTTTCATGGGAAATAGTAAATGTTATGGGAAGATGATCAGAATCAAAGTCAGCATGAGTTAATAAATCACTGCATGAATGGCTTTGATTTGTTAGTACCAAATCAATTGTAGATGGATTCCTAATAGAAGAATAACATGTAGGACCATTTGGAAATAAAACTGAATAAAATCCAGCCGAGCAATCAGTAAACAATATTTTTCCATTGGAATTGCTTTGAGCATTATCCCAAGATTGATGTTTCGGATTAAAATCACCGATGATTAAAAATTTAGATTTATTTCTTGTGAGTTTTTGCAAATCTCCCTTGAAATAATTTTTTCGCTCACCGGTGCATTGAAAAGGCAAATACACTGCGGCTATAAATAAAATGCCAATACTTGTTTCAATTTCAATTCCCAAACTCTCGATAACTTTGGTTTCAAGATGGGGTAAACACGATGTTTTATTCGACGGTGGATAACTATTGCAACTCCACCACCGGCAACATCAATATAGTATTTAACCTATGAACTATAAAATTTGGGTTCTTTTTTAGTTTAATATTTGGCTTTAAAAGCGTTTCAGTCACAACTGCAATATGCACATCGTGGACTGTTAAAAAATTGAAAAATTCATCCTCTTTCGCTTTTAAAGAGCGAGCATTCCAATTTAGAAAATTTACAACATTATTTAAAATCATTGCTGAATTTCAATTTCATGACAATATTAGTTGTAAATTTTATACCTTCTTGAACAGCCTCGTACATCGAGTTACAGTTCAACAAAACGGACATTAGCTGCAGCATAGATTGTTGTAGGTATTCAATCTTTTATGGAGTTGGACTACCTAAATCAATACTGGCTGACTTTTCAGCACCAAACACGAATGGTTTGTTACTGTTTGAATTTGAAATATTACCTGAAAGGACACTGGCATATGAACAGCCTGGTGTTGCCTGAACAGGATTATTTTTCTGAAATTTGTTATCTGAATTTAAATTATTACCTACAGACACACCTGCTAATGAAAGTGCTGGTGATGCCTGAACAGTACTGAAAGTCTTTTGATTACTTACATTGACAACAGGTTGTTTAGAATTCCTACGTTGTCTAGAAGCAATAATTTTTAACCTTACAGGACAATTAAAGAAATTAGATTTGTGATTTCCCCCACAATTTACACATTTGAAACTATTAGTGATCTCTTTCACGGGGCAGATATCTTTCGTGTGACTAGTGTCACCACAAATCATACATTTTGCAGCCATATGGCAGTTTCGAGTTCCATGACCATAGGCTTGACAATTCCGACATTGCGTAAGATTATGGATTCCTCCATGTCTCTTGAAATTTTCCCACTTTATTCGCACGTTGAATAAAACACGTGCTTTTTCTAAACATTTTAAATTATGTACTTTGGTACGATCAAAATGTTCTAAGTAATTTTCCTGGTGTATTCCAGTTTGAAAAATTTTGGCATTTGCCTTTCGTTTCATCAAAATTACTTGGTTGGGGGCAAAACCAAGTGATTCTGACAAACAATCTTTGATTTCATCAATACTTTGATCATTTGAGAGACCTTTCAACACAGCCTTAAACGGTTTCTCGTTTTTGGCATCAAAAGAGTAAAATTTATACATCTTTTCAGTCAAATACTGTAAAAGATGTTTATGGCCATCAAAAGATTCGGCCAAAATACGAATTTCGCCTTGGCGACCAATTTGAAAATTAACTTTCAAATTCGATAGAAATGATGAAAGTTCTGATCGAAATGCTTTAAAGTTTGCTACAAATACCACAATAGGTGGAACTTTAACCTTCTTCATAACGGCTTTATGCTCAGTATGAAAAGTTTGGAATTCTAGATCCCCAACAGAAGAAAGAATATCATACCTGTTAGTCGAAATTTCAGTGTCACTTGGAGGAGATGCCTCACGTTTCCTTGATGCCGCACCAAAGCGAGCTTTTTTATTTTTTCCAGGCATAACTGGACAACTTCACTACACATTCACTTCACTATAAAACTTGAGTAGAAATATCTCAAACCAAATTAATTCACTAAACACTCATTAACTTTAAAAACAAATTTATTACTTTGCCTTTCAACAGGTAGTCTTTTAAAAAGATTGCCTGTTGAAAGCGAAAAACAATATTTTAATATCTCTCGGTAGTATAAGACTTAGCCTCGAGCTGTTGGTAAAAAGCGACCGTACTGTAGGACAGTTCAAGTCGATCTGCCCTTCTTAACTTTATGTGGTCGTTCACGTACCTGCGGAAAGTTTCCGCGAAAAACGTATTATATATTCGTACGTACGCAGTTGGAAGGGACCGCTGGTGGGATATTTCCAACGCTAGATTACTCGCTAGAAGCTGGCTTTTAACCGTCCCTGTCAGCGAATTTGTTTTGTTTAATAAGGAAAATTTTTTCGCCAAGATTTTCATGCATTACTTAAACAGAAAACTAAAAAAATAGCCAAAATTGTTTCCATTTTGCAATTTTAGATTTTAGATTTTTCGCTCGATAAGAGAGCAGAACTGCTTGGTTTGCAAAATATTTGAATACACGATTACAGTCGTACAATTCGTCGAGCTTTTTCTTCCGCTAGAATGTTTATAGTAGGAAAAAGGTAGAAGTTAGTTATGAAAAAAAGGTAAGTTTCAAAAAGACTTTTGTAAAAAAACAAAAAAAAAAATACTTCGAATGATTGTCGGGAGTTAGCAAATCGTTGTCCGACGATTTTTAGTAATTTTCCAGACCTCTAAATTCCCCAATCCCAAATCAAAACTAACTCCAAATTTTGAATTTCCTAAACACAGGTGTAATTTGGCCAAAATAATACGGCGTCAAAAGTTGAAGGTAAAAAATTTTAGAGATTTAAAAAATTTATGTTTAAAGCACTAAACTTTTGCAAAAATACGCTATTTTCTGAGAAGTTGAGTTGAAAATCAATCATTTTTGCTTTAGTTTCGCAGTATGCAACCAGTCATCAGCTCGCTTATATAGTTGAAAAGTAGGGTGATATAGTGTGAAATAATATGTGCAATGTACCGTTTCGGATGTATGCATTATTACTTCACCAAACAGATCTTGAGCACAGATACCTTAATCAGTGGACTAAAATTGTTGGTATAATAGTTAACATATATTTTCAACTGCAACCTAGTAAAAAAATTTTATGCTGTAAGGGGCCCCGCCTTTTTTCTAGTTATGTCATTTTCTCCATTTCGTAAGACGCAAGAGATTTTGTTCCATATCTAATGTCATACGAACATGAATCTTATTTCGTGGTTGCAAAAAATGGAAATGAATATATGAAGCTCTCAGTCAAGCAACACAATAACACGTTGTATCCTGTTCCAACTTGAAAAGAAGAATATCAAATTATACTCATGTCAAATGAAAACAGATAGGAGGAGTTTCCTATATACATTTCGGAACATAACCCCGAAAAACCGGTTTTCCGGCAATGGGGAAATTCTCCCGAAGCACCGTTGACACTGATTTCAAAGAAGAGAAATTACTGAATCTTTTTGTGCTAAAACTATAGCAATCGAATGAAAATTGTCAAAGTTACAAGAATTTCCATTTGTGGGTAACCGGGTATCCCTTCGGACATGAAGGGGTAAAAGAAAATCAAGTCCCTCACATTTGCCTTCTAGTAATTTTATAAAAATTGCATTTTAATGAGCTTTAAGATGTCACTGATTTTTATCACTATTAATTGTAGTGAACTATGATTTTTTTTCTTGTGAAAGCGAGCACATGGCGGTCAGAAAAATAACATTTGGATTTTTATAATATGTGATCAATTTTACACAATTAACTCTTTCACAATGGAAAGATAAGATAAATTATTTAGAAAGAATGGTTTATTTAACATTGTATCACTAGCAGAAAATTTTGAAATCCATCAAAACTCTAGGAGTTGGAAATTAAAATGGAATGCTGATTACAATGGAAAATTTTATAAAATAAATAGTTAGCAGGTGCTAGATAAAAAACAATAATAGTTGAACCAATCAATTTTATAACAGTAAATAATTTAAAAAAAATATTCAAAAAAAGCTATTCACTAGATTTTTACATGCTTTTCACATACTTCTTATTCATAATTTTCATAAAGCCAAATAAATTAATCGAATTGTGTAGCAAAAACGTTCAAAACACAAAATCACAAGCTACCATAAATTGGTGTCTGGAACGCGACTTCACGAACAGGTGCGCAACTAAGATCTCGCTATTTGTCGATAGGTGGCACCAGCAGAAAGTGATGGTCTGTTCTGATATATCTAAAATGTGGTATCCATGCTTAAACATCTGGTAAACGACCTGCTGTTGTGTGAAAGTGTTAGATTTTATGCCAAATAGTTGTCACCTGCGTGAAATGTTACTTTTCCAATTTAATTTGAAAAAATGGTGGCTGAAGTCCATCGGGAGTTGGAAAAGTTTACGAAAATGCTGCTCTAAATGAAACAACGTACCGTGATTGATTTTGTTACTTCCAAGACGGTAATTTCGATGATGACGAATGTCGTTGTGTGAATGAAGACCAAAAATCTTCAGAGACGCTGAATTGGAGGAATTGCTCGATGAGAATCCATGCCAATTGCAGGAATAGCTTGCTTATATATTAGGGGTCGTTCAGAGTGGGAGTGTGTGCAATTTTCTTACGTTATCTTACAAGGGGGGTAGGGGAGTGAATTGAATATCTTACGTTAGAAAAACATTGTTAATGCAGCTGTTAAAATAAGCATGTTCATGACAGTGTGAAGGGTAAAATTCATACGGAGAGACGATTAACTCGAATTAAGGGCAGAAAAGTAAACGAAGTGTTGTGCTTGTTTGGGATGCCGAAACTGGAGCTCAAGACGTGGAGTGGATTAATGCAAAGAATATTGTTGCAGGGGAAACAACTGGGGTAATTGAGTTTTCTGAAGGTTTGGGCGATGCTGAGATCCATCCAGCACATGCAGGCCCGGATTAAAGGGGGGACAAAGGGGGCTAATACCCCGGGCCTTTCAACACGAGGGGTTCCCTTAGTGCTGGGTCAGGTGTGAAGACAAAATGGAGATCTTTTTTTTGCTTGTCACCCTTCCAGCAAGTCATTTTTAAATTTTCTTGCCTCTAATTTTTTTAGGACCGCACGAAAATATTTGCCTCGGGCCCCCAGCACTTTAATCCAACTTTTATTATTCCATACGAAGTGTCCATACCAGTGAACACGAACATCACGGATTTAGGTCAAAGTTGGAGGAATTATTCATCTGTGCTCACTTTGCAAAATTTCCAATTTTGATGTCGATTTATATACTCCCCGCTCTGTGTGACCCCTCTCCTTGTTGTTAAATAACGCTTTCTTTGTTCAAAATCTGTTCATTCTTTTTCTTACAATTCATAGACGTAAGATGACCGAAAAATACTGATAGATAATTTTTAAAGAAAATAATCCAAGCAATCCAGAAAAAAAGACAAGTTTTGACCAAAGGTGTTTCCAGATAGTTTATTTTAGTATTTTGAAACTTAATTTACATTTTTCGGCAAATAAAGATACTTTTTTTTGAAATTTGAAAATTTTGTGTTTCTTGGAAAATTTAATGTAAGAAACAACCATAATCCTAAGGTAGTATGAGTCAATCTCGCGATATACAATTTTTATGAAACCAGTATTGATTTTTCCATATCATATTTTTATCATATTCATGGGTTTTTTTCTGAACAACAGAACAAATGATTTTTGGGATGTTTCTGGTTATTAAAGAATCCAAAAATAGTTTTGCCGTTCAATTCATTAAGTTAATGATTTTTGAGCAACAAACAAAACAAATTAACGACGAAAGCGCAATGTAGAGAGAAACAAAGAAAAAATCAGAAAAGGGGAAAGCTCATAACTTTTAGTCGAAAAATTCAATTAATGTGACATAATTAAGAAGAAGAAAAAGCAACACTGCTGCAAAGAAGAAAAAATATATTTGGATTTCTCAATAACTAGAAAAATCTCAAAAATCGTTTGTTGAGTTGATCTATGGGTTAGAAAGTGTATAGACATTTTCCCATAAAAACGATATTTCGAGATTGACTAATATAACCTTAGGATGATAATTGTTTCTTCAATGAAATTTTCCAAGGAACGCGATCAAGTTATCAAATTTTAGGGAAAAAGTGGCTGCATTTGCCGAAAAATATAAATTTACGTTAAAAATACAAAAAAAAAATATCTATCTGGCAACACTACCGGTTAAAAATTATCTTTTTCTCTGGATTCCTTCGTTTATTTTATTTAAAATCATCTATCAGTATTTTTTTGTTCATCTTATGTTTATGAATTCTGGAAAAAAAAAAAACAAATAAGCATTATTTTGCAACAAATAGGGGGTTTCACAAAGTGGGGGATTTTCTAATCGACATCAAAATTGGTATTTTTTTTTTTTCAAAGTGAACTTAGATTAAAAATTGCCCTCACTATGAGCTAAATCCGTGATGGTTAATGCCTAGTTTGCGCTTTCTTGTGGTTACTTCATATGGAATGACCCTTATGTAAAGAAACTACACCGCGGTAATTAAACCCCTCTTTAAATGAGAGTTATAAATTTTCTTTGGATCCTTCGGTTTTCGTCAAAATTTTGTATAAATCCTTAGTTTTTCGTCAGCTCATGAAAATTGCCCAGGCTTGAATTTGTTTATTAAATTACTTAAACCAGCATATTATCGAAAAGGGAAAGATGGAGCCTTCTTTCACAAACTTCAAAGTAGTCCGCAGTTTTAGATTAAACAAATTTTTTTTTCAACAGATGCACAACTCTTGTTCCATTCGAAAGTTTATGCTTTTCTACATAAAATAGGTTTACATCAGAAATGTATGTCATCTTAAACAGCAATTATGTAAAATATATCAAATAGGAGAGAGAATAACCTTTTCATCTCCCTTCTAATGATAAGTTGGTTGACAGGGAGGCAAAGGAGGCAAATGCCCTGGGCCTCCCGTCTCTAGCTCTCCCCCCCCCCTGGTCTTAGGCCAGATGTAAAAGACGGGAAGCCAAGGTGAATACCCTTTTTTTGGTCGTCACTTTCATTTAACCATAACCACTCAATGTTTTAAGAAAAGAGGGCCCCACGACGATACCTGCCCCGGGCCCCCATCATTCAAATCAGGCGTTGAGCACATGTGCGGGCGAAGAATGAGTTCAATGATGTCAATGGTGAGTAATGTTTTTAAATGATTCGATGATTTGAATGATTCAAATGATTTTAAAGCCTCTATAATAGTGTATTGATTTAAAAAAAAACAAGTTAATGTAGCATTACCAAAATTTAGGTTATTCAATTAAGGTTAATTACAACTACAATTGATAATAATACATTGAGCAACCTCTTGTATATTTGGTTCGCTCAATATTAAAGCTTCTTTCTTTTCGTTCTCACATTATCAAGAGAGTGAGTGTGCATCTTTGGCTATCTCGCGCAGGAGAGTTTGAAAGCTTGATTAAGCTTTGGGCCCACTGTAACTCGCAGACGGGTTGGATCGACGGTAAAGTTAAGCGGAGTAGAGACGCCCCTTTCTTTGCAATGAGCATTGAGGAGACAGGCGTTTGTTTCGAGATTCCAAAGAGAAGCAGTTCGGTCATACCCGAACTTCTGGTGTATGATATCAATACCTTGAGGATACTTTGAGGGACGGCTCCCTGGGCCAATAAGTTCGGGTGGAATTATCGTAATAATTTCTTTAATTATTACGTAGTTTCGGCCACGATGATTCAAGGATCATAACTTTATCTGAGGGAATTTTAGCTTTTTCGATGACTTGTTCTTGGATTGTGAAAGAAGTTGAAGCGGTTTTTCTTTAGTACGCCACGGTGTGGTTGAAAAGAATAGTCAGTGTTTCCCAGAGTAGGCACAGTAAATACGTGACAAATATCGTGAACCGTAATCAAAGGTATATCGCTAGAGATTCCCGATGCACCGCCATCTCTACCTTGTGACCCGCTTCAAACCTCGAAATTCCGTCTTCTAAGGACAAGCCCTGGTTAGCTACCACGCGGCCAGAAGACCTCCGATTGTCATCAACGTGCTAGGCAGGCAGAAGCACGCCGAGGTGTCACCGTTTACCTGGTCTGGACAAACAGAATCTACAGGATATATCCAAGCCACCCGCAAATCCCCAAGTCAGGCTCCGGTCCCAACCGTCCCGTGTTACAAGGTTGTGATGTAGTATGCCGATGGACAGAAATATATATAGGTTGGTAACAAGATTTTACTAGGGGGAAGGGGGGTATCAAAAAATCTTACAATGTCTCACAAGGAAGGAAGAGGGGGGTAAAAAACTGAAGAATACATGCTTACGTAATTATTGAGCGGTTCCTTAGGAGCTACCCGCAAAAACATTTACAAGCAATAGCACGCTTTAAGAATGATTCGGAAACAAGAAACATGGTTTCCTTATAATTTAATGCCAAGGGACGTTGAGCGTTTTTTTGCCTGTGAAAAACTGCTTCATTAGCAAAAAAGAAGAGATTTCTTCACCTTAAGCAAATATTACAAGGTATACAGCCCTAAGGTTGTATGAACTGGTGACGTGGGACTAAACACTGTAATAAGGGAATTTTTTGTTACAAAATATACAGAGTCTGCAGATAGAATCAATGTGTTTGCTCAGCGACTGTAATTTTTGAAATATATTCGGCAACACTCGAAATAATATCGTTTTAATTTGGCGATATAATGCCTGTGGTATTTTTTTTGTGCAAACAACATGTATTTGACAAGGCACAAGTATATCGTGCTTGTTGAAGAAGCACCAAGAATTTCTCGTAATGCGTCAAAGTCAGAATTAACTCTATATCTTCGAAAACCAAATCCAATAATGCTTACGTTATCATAACGAATAGTTTTATCTTATTCAACTCTAATTAAATCAAATCTATAATATGGATCTTACTTTCAAAATAATATGGAAGCCCTTACAAAGGTTCATTAATTGGGTTGTTAAGCTATACCAGTTTTTTATATTATCTTGAAGATCCGCATTTTCTAAGTAAAACGTGATTTAAATTTTTTTTCTATCGTTATCCTTCGCTTTTTAAATCACGATTTAAAACTGCTCGAAATCTGCTCGAAATCGCTACAATGACAGTTCGCCCATATACCAACTGTCATTGTAGCGATTTAGAGCGAATTTTTATTCTTCATTTAAAAATCAGAGGATAATGATATAAAGTTTTTAAAAATCACGTTTGCTAAGAAAATTACACTCTTTCAGATGATATATAAAAATCGGAAATCCGTGAATAGCTAAACAACCCAATTGGCAAACATAAGAAGATATTTTAAACAAAATTATTAACAAGTTCCAGCAAAAAATCGTAGCAATCCAAAATTACATTTTTGTTTTTTTGCTTGACAATTTTTTCATTTGCCTACAACTACATTCGCTGTATTACGAAGACAGCTAATATACGTTTATTATGGTAAAGCTTAGAATAATTATATATCATCTAACAATTTTGAAATGTAAAAAGAGATTCTGAATGAATTTTAGTAAATAAACTAAAAAATTCACTAGCATTCGCAGGTTCTCACTCTTCTATAAATATATATATATTTGGGAATTTACTCTTTCGATACCATCCAGTCACGATTATTTAGTGATTTTCGAGGATAAATATCCGTTGCAAAAATTTACAATTCTTGTTAAGTAATTTATGGTAATCATATTTATGAGATAAACTTTCAATCACCATCAACAGCAGCATTGCAGTTTTTCCTCGATTACACACGTATAGAAATGTACGAACAAAAGTGTACCACGAATAGTACCGCTGCGCTGCAGCACGAATAGAAGTGTACCGCTGAAATGTACGAATAGAAGAGTACCGCTGCAATCATAGACGACGAGAGACCTGCGGTTCTTTACTGTTGTACTGTTGCTTTTACCGGCATGTTTTCTTTCAAGACATCAGTATTTATTAGGTTCTGAAAGCAGTTTTAGAAATTATTCAAGAATGGGGATAGTTTCAAACTTTTTGGAAAACTTTTACCTTCGAGACATCATATTAGTCTAAGCTCATGGAAGCATAAACAAATTGACCTATTGGGACGGGGAGAATCTGTCATTTTTCTCCGATATTGATACAGAGAATATCACAGGGAACGGTTGGTGTCCATTCAAGTCGTCTGTGCTAGGAATGCTCGCATGTAATTGGTTTATTATTCGCATAAATTTGTTATTGAAACTATTTATCAATTTTACCACTTAGCAATAAAATTAGAGTGATAACTAGCATATTACAAAATTGTTATACATTTTATCTATCCAGCGACATATTGGTTATTGTTATCCATCATGTGGTTATGTTGTTATTAACGATTGAAATCTGACGCAACATTTGCCAGTTTCATTTACAATTTTACAGAATGCATCCCAGTATAGTAAACAAAGACGTAGTCCCACGTCAAAATCAATGGGACTGCTTGCTCAAGCTTCTCACCATCACTGGGAAACGGTATCGATTTCAATCGATGCTATTAAGCCGAGCAAAACACGAAAAACAGCCACAGTACGAGCAGAGGTACGAAAAAGTGATTCTATTGCATGACAACGCTCGGCTTCAAACTACCGAAGTGATGGGCCGTAGCCGCACAAAATATAATCCAGTGCACGGTGTTCCAAGTACCGTTATTATAAAATAAAATACGCCATAAAAACGGTTAATGTCAGTTGGTTTGTATCACTGCCCTGCACTTCAGAACCAAATTTGGAAATCATCGTTGGACTATTTTTTGAGTTAAGCCCTTTTAAAGTTTTAGGGAGGATTTCTCATACAAATATACTTAAACAACACTTCCAAAACGAACATAAATCATAGTAAGAATTGTTTTACAGGCAACATATGCCCATAGACGACCTTTTTGGAACATTTGAGCTGTATTAGGACCATCGGAAAATTGTTCGGATTAAAGAACCCCGGGTAAAATGCAAAAAATGTCATTTTATCCGGGGCCTGAACCAAAAACATTATTTGACACCTCAGTTCACTGGAATTCTAAAGCTTCGTACTGCACCTAAAAGCAACATCAACATCAGCAGGCTCGGTGACACCTGTCAGTTCTCTAAAAGGTCTATAGTGAATCCACAGACAAACAGACGTGTCACTCAATGATGATTTCTTTGTCCAATCCGTTTTTACGAAAATTTGTCAGTAGGCAGTAAGCTCACATGGTGGAGCATAGATATAACGTTGCGAACGAGGAGGAGGATTCTTAAGGTTTTTTTTTTTTCAAGGAGGTATATCTGTTCGTCTGTGGTAAATCTATCAATATTATTTGTTATGTGGTCCCCGTGGCTCTGTGGTTAGCGATGTCGGTCGGCTAGCTCTCCCACACGGTTGTGATATCGGGTTCGATTCCCGATCGAGTCGAGGATCTTTTCGAGCTGGAAATTTTCTCGACTCAGCACTGGGGTACGGTGTATCGTTGTACTTATCCTACACATACAAAATGTGCCAAAAACAATATCGATAACGAATTCTCTCAACTAATCTAGTTGATCGAGACCGCTATTAGCCCCAAGGCTAAGCGTGCGATATTGTGTGTATATATTATTTGTTATGTATATTCGTGGATATATTTGGGAAAAAGCAATGTTTTTTCGAACAATGCACGAACTTCGTTTTAGAAACAGGAGCAGAATCGAATGAAAAAACATGTTGTGTAAACACTTTTTTTATTCATGTTTAGTTATTAGACAAGATGAATGGAGCATATACTTACATTAAAGTAGCACACAAATCCATTCTACATTGAAATGTATATGTAGTAACTAGACAGAGAGTTAAAACTCACGTTTTATGAGATTAATGTCGGAAAATTTCTTATTTCATTGCCACGGATACTTCGAATTTCATGACCTCTAATTTTAATTGAACCTTTTTGGTCTATTATGTACATATTATGAGCAATTTGTACAAGCTGAAATTTTTTTTAATGTTTTCTATGATATTCGAGGTTCGAGGCAACCAACTGATTTTTTGCAAATTTTGGATCGGGTCTTTAAGGCATCGTTTGCAACCAAAAGCTAAAAAAATTAATTGTGCCAATCATTAATTCAACTAACGATGCGCCCTGTTTCACGGTAACTTGGGAGCGATAAAAACCCTTCATACCTCAAAATCATTCAAATCACAATTTTACCTCGCAGTCATCAATAACAAAAGAGATTATTTGTCTTAGCAGGAAAAGGTTGGCGATTTAGGCTAAACATAGTTTATAACTTTGTCAAAGACATCCCGGTACACATAGACATAGACGTAGTTGATTAGAAATAATTATTCTTATAATAAATCTTCGAGAAACCATCTAACGTGAACAGTTTTTAAGGTATATTTTTTTATAATTGAAACATGTTCGTATTAAGTAATTAAGCTATAAATTTTCCATTGGTCTAGTTTTCGAATTCCATGCTGAACTGTGGTTCAAATGATGGTTTTTGGTTCAGATTGAGACTATTTATTTTATATAGATTTAGGCTATTATTATTTTATATAGATTCAGGCTATTTTATCCGGAGTTTTTAGAATCGGAATTTTTCCCAATGGTCCTAATACAGCTCAAATCTTCCAGAAAGGTCGTCAATGGGCATATGTTGTCTGCAAAACAATACGTACTATGATTTATGTTCGTTTTGGAAGGGTTGTTTAAGTATATTTGTATGAGAAATCCTCTCTAAAACTTTAAAAGGGCTTAACTCAAAAATTAGTCCAACGATGATTTTCAAATTTGGCCCAGAAGTGCAGGACAGTAATAAAAACCAACTGGCATAAACAGTTTTGATGGCGTATTTTATTTTCTAATAACGGTATTTGGAACACCGTGAGTGGCTTTAAATCCCATGATCTTGGTGGCCAATTTGAAGGGACAAAACGATAAATAAATTGCTCAGGAAACTCATGCCATGTCCATTGTTTCTCGTGCTGTGTGACATTCCGCGCCATCTTGGTGAAATCGCATGTCAACCAAGCTCAGATCAGGCAATAAAAAGTTACGGATTACGGATTGAACAGATGAACAGATGAGACATTTCTCGCAAAGCACGAATTTTGATAATAAATTTCTACACTTTACAATTGTTGTTCGTTCGTAAGTTTTTCGATAATGAAATGGCATAGTTTATTAAAAAAATCTGACTTGACAGATGACGCTTACACATTATTACATACCAGTGCTGTCAACTTTAAGTGGAATGATTTGTAATAGGAGGAAGCTTGCCATCAAACATCTCGATTGGCTAAAATATTAAAATGCTCCTAAAATTCCAATACTGTTTTATTTCAGCATTATTTTCCATATCTCCTGCATCAAGATGCCCTGCATCATTATTGTTTTGCGGTTAAGAGTGGCATGTTCTTCCCACATACTTGCACTACTTTGCAAGTTGTTCAAGTTTAGTGCTTCCTGTCATGTGCACAACATTCCAAGCGAAACTTATAGTAAAGACTTACCTCTCTCGATACTTAGTGAGAAAAAGAAAAGACAGATGAAACTTTATCCACTCGAAACACAGCCACTCTTGCTTGTCATGTTTCGGCTGTAATCCTGTTTGGGACAAGTGGCAGTAACTTCCGGTCCACTTGCGAACCGCCACATGTACTTTTGCTACTTCGAACGTACACGCACAGACACGAAGGATAGCGATTATTCAAATCCCGTTCAGTATGCGATCCGGAAAATTCGACGATGGAATTACGATAGAGTGTACCAAGCTGCGACACTGAGGGCGAATTTTCCAGCATGGGTTTTGAAATTTAATTTTCTGCTTAATGGTGCTTGATAGTCGGCAATTTATCTACGTACAGTTGAAAACGTATGCACAGCGAGCAGAGTTGTTCCCTTCCACATCTCTTTCTTTGCTGGAGCTGGAAACTGTGCAGCGGTGCGCAATTATCACCCTTTGAAGTAGATAAATTCTCCGCTGCTTGAAATTACATTTAAAAATCTAATGTGTTTGAAGATTGTAGAATAAATTAGCATTTATATCGTAGGATGTCTTCCTCGCTCAATTTCACCCCACACGACAATTCACCCTGCTGAAGAGATGAAGATTTTTATCGGTTCAAGTTTCGTCATATTGTTTCAGGCCTATCAAAAATATGGCCTCAAGAGTAGCACCACATTAAAATGCCAAGAAAACAATCCGTGCTGTTAGATTTTATCGGAACCGTTTCGTGTTAATAAGTTTTGTGTGCTTCTGTTTCTGGCTCTGTAGAACAACCATTGGCTCCTCTGTCACGCTTTTAGATATGCAAATACACGGTGATGCGGAAGAGATGATAACAACCTTTACTCGACAATTGCATGAAACATCGTTGATAGTGAGCTTTCGATACATTTTCTTGTAACTTTTAGCATTGTTTTCTAAATTATTTTTGGTAAAATATAGCCTGTTTTGAGCTAGTATGTCGTCTTACAAAACATCCAACTCGACTTGTCTAATCAAGGTTAAGCACAACCTAAGAGCTCAAATATAAGTGAATTGAGTTATCCCATTTGCAGTTACCTCGTGCACCTGTGGCAACTCTTTCAATTTCCCGTTGATGACCACCTGGAGGGAGCTACCGCGTGGTCAGGTTATGCGTTTCACCCAGCCAGTCTTCATCAATAATAAAACGCTTGATTTAATTCTACGATCCCCTCGAGGTTGGACCACTAGAATAACAGAATTCTACTACAGCATCTACCTACCGGCCGAATTCAGCAGGTAGAGCAAGCTAAAACGCAATCCAATTGAGTGGGAGCTGTGGATAAGTAACAGCAATTGGACGTGCTTTTCTTTTGAAATGAATCTCATTTGCATTTTGAAGTAGCAGCCCATCGGCGAGGGGAACCTTTCGTTCAACAAAGGGTACGAATCAGGTGAATAGAAGATTTCGCAACAATAACAATTTTTCAATTTGAATTTTATTTGGTTTTAATATCAACACTATGGGTGCTGAACTCGACAACAAAAGCTACGACAAAAGCTAGGTTATTATGCAGCCGTTCGCTGAAGTATTGGATAGATGCGTATGCGATTAGAGATGGCATTAGATATCATTCATGAATCGATTAATAATCGTTCGCACGAACTGAAAATCAGCATTGAAATTTGAGTGTATCCTCTTCGAATTAATGAAATATTTTGTGTAATTGACTGATTTTATCTAGATTAGGATTACATCTCATATACTTATATTGATCTGGTTTGTTAATTATAAATTATCATAAAATTTACGTTAACACTCATTTGGAAAATCAAATCAAATGCTTTTTTTTGGTACTAGTTGACCCAAAAAACTTTCCGTTCCGCTCATTTTTGCGTTTGATTGAATAATTTTGAGCACTCCAAATTCATTGGTTCCTTGCGATCTGTTTATAGTCCGCAAATTCACGACAAATCGGTCATAGGATATGATCAAAGTAAAAGAATCGTTTGAAATGATTGGTTTTATCGGAATGATAACAACCTCGACTTTTGGTTACTGTACATCACCTCTAGTCTAAAAATATTCCTATTGGGTGGTATTCGGTCATTTTCAGTGAAACTTGGTTGATAACAGCTGAGTCACGAACGAGTCGTGCAGTTTCGTAGACAAGCTCGCCCAATAATTGCCTTGAGAAAAAGAAAGCTATGGAGCGAAATATTACAACTGTTTCGTTTATATCTTCGTTGAACTATAAAAGTGCATCATTTTACTCATAATATCATAAACTTCAATCGATACCCACAAAAAAGCCGATTTTTGTCATTTAGCTAAATTCATAGGTTCGCCAAATTCAACATGATTTTTCTTGTTGACCGTAATAAAATCGAAAAAGCACTGTATTAAACTGGGGACACGATAAAAAAGCAAAGCATTGGTGCTGATACATTCCGATTCGGAACTCGACTTTCTGTTTTTTATTCATACACAAACTTCGCAAACAACTATTTAGTGTACAGGACAATTGCAGGGCTAGCGCTATGATCCTAATAACACTGACAGTCTTTCTCGAGCCGAGACTCGAACTTACGACGACTGACTTGTTAGGCCAGCGTCGTACCTCGAGACCGTTGGATTGGGGACACGGTATTATGAGTAAAAAGTGATGGTGACACAGTAACCTAATATAGCGAAACGCCGCAAAACTCCGTCTCACACTCGAATACTTTTATTTATTAGTTTGTTAACGTTAAGAATAATTCAAGCTTATAAAGAAAAATTACGCTCCCCTTAATACACGTTCATGGGACAAAGCAATCAAATCAAATGTCTATCACATTCCCCGTACTCGAAAACCACTATAGATGAATTTGCACGGCTCAAAATGGACAGGACAACAGCATTGTAGAACAATCATCAATCCTATCTACAAAGATACGAAAGTCAGATAGGTATCTGGTTTCATTGAAAATTTGGCCACTCCAATATGTGACATCATATAAATAAGCGCCTTCTCTAATGTTACAACTTTATAGAAAGAAGTTTTTCTCTAGAATACTGCTATCGAGCACTAGATCCAAATTAGAGTGAAATTCTTTCGACACAACTGTGCGGTATAAAAGTTAACTTGGCGTCTCCATTGATTCGACAATGAAAGGGAGCGCATGGTTTATTTTCGGAGTAAGTGATGGTAATTGAGTGGGGACTTTTGGCGCACTTGTTATTGTTATTGTAGTTGTTATAGTTTATTCTAAAATCATTTAAAAATAAACCAAACACATTATACTACTAACAAAAACTAACTCAATAACTAACAAATATTTACAAACGATAAAAAACACTTTAGAACACCTGAACTTGTTGTCTACGTAGAGATTGCTTGAATGTTGTTGTTAAGATGGTTGTTGTTGTCCATAAGATGCATTGCGATGCGGTAGTGAAAGAAAGTTTCCTTGTCTTAGAGGCTTTTTCGCTGCATACAAATGTAGTTGCTGCAAGACTTTCGGGACGTCAGTATCACCAGTTGAAATATTCAAAACGAAAATAGCCTGAGCATCGAATCGTCTTCCCAAATGCTAGCAGCCATCATATCATGTCGGTAACTGCTGCGAAACTTGCCACAGAAGAAAACACGGGCGTACGGTACAATTCGTTGCGCAGAATAAATTCTTGCAATCCAGTTTGCATTGAATGGACACCACACTACGGAATCAGCTTCGAGAACCGATCGTACCAGTGAAAAATATAATGAACGGAAGCACAGTGGATCCTGAAATTCTGAGGCAATTTTAAAAATAAAATCTAGTTCTCGGTTCGCCTTTGCTATGATATCATTTTAGTGTAATCTAATGGATGAAGCTGCATTCAACGTAACACCAAACTCTCGAACCCAGTTGACTCTAGTTAGAATTTGGTCATCCATAGTATAACCAAACATTATCGGGTCGTTTTTCCTTTGGAACGAAATCACGCAGCATTTCTGGACTGACAATAGGTTGTTGGAGCACCACTCGTGAAAAACGTCTACTAGTCGTTGGAGTTAGATACAGTCTGCGGTGTTTCGTACTATTTTAAACAACTTTTGCAAAAAACTTACGGCAATTGTCTGGCAATATTAAATATGCGTCACCTATGTATATTGCAAAGAGCAGTGTTCCTGGTTTACTGCCTTGCGGAACGCCCGATAGATTCGAAAAATATTCAGAATGCTGTGGTCCAATCTTTACGTAAAGCGTTCGATTTACTAAAAGGATTGTAGCCATTGTACGAGAACTGAAGCAATTCCCAATTTTTCCATCTTAACGAGCAGTATACCGTGCTCGACGCATTCAAATGCAGCTTTCCAATGCCTTGTGTCTTCAGACATATTTTGTAGGCATGTAGCGGTCAATCGATCGAAGCTTGTGCATACAAAAGGGGCACCAAAATGGTGAGATCATCGTGCGTTTGAAATGAAATTAGGTTTAAATGTCAAGTAAATACAGGTGGGATCTAATTACTTATTCGTACCCCTCCCACCTTATTTCTGATGAAGCATGCAGCCACAAGGAAACAGCTTCATTACACCCACCACCGGGGTGGAAAATGAATGCCAATTTGTGCGTATGGCTGGCGATAATGAGACGGTAAAAAATAGAGAGAGAGAGAGAGCAATGTTATTGGCGCGAAAAAAAAACTATTGTTCGTGAGAGCTACGACAGCTAGAAAAGTAGATCATTTTAATTCCAACCACCTGAAAGATCAGAATTAAAGTTTATGAAAAAAGTGATATAATTGGCTGAAGATAAAGAAAAGCTGCAGAAGAAAGTAGTAAAGCTTAACACACAGAAGTTTGAAGAAGAAGAAATACGCTTATTTTTTCACGTAAAGCAAACAACAGATAGGAATAAACATTCGATCGTCCTCACGACAATGACCAATCACCACTCGATGCTAAAACAAAAACTTAAACCAACGGAAACGTACACCACCAACCTCGCAGCCATAACAACTCCGCCACCACCAGTGGCTTTGGATCTTCAACTACCAGTCGCTTAGATTTACATCCCGAGACCACTGCTTCAGCATAGAACGGTCAATCTCGCTTAGCCAGTAAAAGGAGCTCAGCAAACCAGAAGTCGTATAAAGATGTTGATTCTAAATCGTTCAAACGTTCATGTGTAGTTTATTTATTATTATTTATTTATTTTAAGACCCTTTAACTCTGTGTCGTTCGGGTCTTCTAAAGCAAGTTTACAGTAAATAGTTTACAACATTATTCTTCTTGTAGTAACTAAATGAGATTATACAAATCAATAGTTCTGAAAAATTCTAGCACTTTTTCTATTCTATCGTCGCTATCAGCTAACGCTTCTCGAAGGTTTGGACTAATATTTATTCTTTTTCTTTCTTCATCGTATCCTTGGCAGTTCACAATGATATGTTTCACAGTCAATATGTCGATGCATTTCCTACATCGTGGCACTTCGCTTCTATCTAACAGGTAATTGTGTGTGAGCTGTGTGGTCCTATACGCAGTCGCGTTAATACAACATTATCCCTTCTGGTTTGTGCTTTACACTTGAATTTAGATACCACGTTCTTGATTTCACGTAATTTATTTTCTGTAATTACGTGCCATTGGCACTGCCACCTCTGGGTTATGCAGTGTTTTATGCATCTTTTGGCTTCACTGTAGTCTAATATGATACCATCATCGGGTTCTTGTTCTAAGGCCAATTTAGCCTCTTTGTCAGCCCGCTCGTTCCCAGGTATCCCAACGTGGCTTGGGACCCACATGAACGTTATAGCTTTTCGCGATTCGGAGCATTGTCTATAAATCTGTGTGATGTCATCTCTCCACTTGGTTCTAATTTTTTGCTTCCGAAAACTGTCAATAACACTTAACGAATCGGTACAGATGAGATAGGCCTCCGCACCTTCTTGCTCAGCCACCCAGAGGAGAGCTGTTTTTACTGCTTCACTCTCTGCTGCAAAAATACTGGCATTGTTGAAAATTCTTTTGCGGATAACCATATCACCGTGAGCCACACTAAAACCACATTTATCTACCGTTTTGGATCCATCCGTAAATAGTTGGCTATATATTGAACATTGATTATTTGATTGGAGTTTCGCTCTGATCAACTGATATTGTACTTCGATGTCACGGAGCACTTTCAGGTGTGCGCAAACAGTGTGTGATAGGGAGATTTGCTTCTAGGTCTTCCAGGATTTTCCCGCTTCTTTCGAAAGATCCGATGATGGCTGAGTGTTCCACAGCTCTCCTGAACTTTCACTATCTGAAGAAAAGGACGACGACAATTCAGAGTGATCCTCAATGGAGACTCTTGGTATGCTACTCGTATTATTTTCGGTTGTTCTTTCTTGAGACTCTTTCTTAATACAATATATGGCTGTTCGTTGCTCGATTAACGATTTTAGGCAGGGAATCCCAATTTCTGCCTGAATGCTAACAATAGGGCTGGTATAAAATGCACCACTTATTGCACGTAGGCCAGCATTGTGTATAACTTCTAAACGTCTCAACGATATATCACTAATTGAGGAAAGTATTGGCGCGGAATACAGCATCTTTTCTAACATGGTTGACTTGTACAGCTTAGTCAATGTTTCTCTATCACCACCCCAGTTTTTGTTTGCTATGCATTTCAGGAACTGTAAACGATGCAAACAGGCTGCTCTAACTTCTAACTTCTGTGCTGTTTGAATTGTAAATTATGGTCGAATAATATAAGTCTTCGATTTCGGTATTGAGATTTCTGCTGATTTAAGCATTTCGCTAGTGATTGCTTCAATCTATTCTTCTGCGTTATCTTTTTGCGGGATGTTTAAAATGCCTTCATACTGTCGCCAATCGGCCTCCTCTATTTTCCATTTTGTCCGATATGACACCGGCCTGATGGATCCAGGAAACGTTAGAAACACAGGGACATGATCGCTGCCATGAGTTTCTTCTGCTGCATAAAAGTCAATCTGCCCTGCCAGTTCATTTGAACAGCAAGCCAAATCAATACAAGATCCTCTACCGGTAGAGTGGCTAATGAATGTGGGTTCTCCGCTATTTAGCACGACAAGGTTATGCTCATTTAACACTTCTTCTATATCGCAGCCTCTGGGTGAAGTGCACTCCGAACCCCAAAGGGGGTGGTGCGCATTTATGTCTCCCACGAGTAGAAGGGGGTGGGAAATTTCGGTAATAAGGGAGCCTATTTCATTTTTATTAATCGAATCTCCAGGTGGCAGATACATATTTAAAACAGTGATGTTAAGTGGGGACCTACCTTGATGGCTATAGCTTCTAGCAGCGAATCTGTTTCCACCTCTTCACTGTCAATCCCGTTTTTAACGGCGACGATAACTCCTCCTGCAGCTCGCATACCGCTTTGTCGCGGCCGGTGATATATTTTATATCCGGTGATGGTCAGTGGTTTACTCGAGGAACACATGGTTTCTTGAAGACAAATGATTACTGGTTTTTTACCGAGAATGCTTAAATCTAGTTCAGGCTTTCTCGTCCGGAAACCTTGGATATTCCAATACCAGGGTTGGCGGTTGCGCGTTTGAATATGAAGTGGGTGTGTTGTGCATTTTGGTGATTTATAATTCCATCTCACTCGGTCCATTCTCAGCATCGGTTCTGCTCCTGGTTTCCGGCGTTGGTTTCTTTTTTGTTCGTCCGCGAGTTTTCTTGGTTGCTTCGGGATCAGGTTTGTCATTGTCCATCTCTTTTCTTACAGTCTTCTGTGTTGCAGGTGTTTCATCATCGCTGGTTTTTCCGTCTTGCTTAGCACGTTTCATTCTGGGGGAGCTTGGTGGGCTGATATCGTTTAATTTAGTTGGAATTTGGCTGCTGTTGATCTCAGATGACGTCGAAGCTTTTGTATTTGTAGTAGATACATTTGCCTTGGCAACTTGACCACAGGTGCATTTACACGTGCAGGTCTTCTCTGTTCCGTTCACTCTGCTTGCGTAGGTTTGCTCCGTCTGCTTACGTGATTCAACAATCTTCCTGGCCTCTGCAAAACTAATTTCCTGATCAATTTTCGTACGAATAATATCCATTTCCGTGTTCCAGACGTCACATTTCGGGTTGTTAGCTGGGTGATTTCCATTACAGTTGACGCATTTTAATGGTTTCGAACACTCTTCGCCGTGATTAAACCCAACGCGGGGAAACCCCTTCCTCCAGGAGCTGGTCCGTCGCTGCTGCCGCCGCCGGGCGGCATCATGCCAACACCGGTAACTAGTCTGGGTAGTTCTTATTTCTTCTCTTGACGATACTGAATTCCGGATCACTTTAACTGTCTTTGTTTTCCTGGTCACGAATTAACAATAGATCACAAGGTTCGACTATTCGACCTTGAAGTCAAACAAAAAAGCACTATTGTATGATAGAACAAAGCTTATCAGCCACACTTTATACAAAGAGCTTCGTGTGAAACGTGCGACTCGGTTGATAGCTGAACTCGAACTGTCATGTGTAGTTTGAAATAACATAAGATACAACATTAAATTTGTTTATATCGTATAAAATTTAAATCCTATAAAACGCAATATTAGATTATATATGAAGCTATTTAACGCGTCATATAAAATTGTGAAATGCGTCATTCCTCTTAGTCATATAGAATGCAATTTGAAGTTTCAAATGAGGCCATTTAAGATAGCCTGCGAAGTTCTACAAAATCGTAACCAATTTTTTTTTTACAATGTATGTATATTGCCTCCAGATTTGTACACATAGGCGCATTTCATGCATCTTTTATGGTAATTTTTTACCAAATAAGGGTTCACTTAACAGAGTTAAGGGCTAGTTATATGAACCAATTTGTTTGCTGGGAGGCTACAAGTTTACTTGGCAATAAGTCGCGATGCTGTGCCGACCCTCAGGCGGTTGAGGGGTTCTCAAGGTTGCCAGAGAGAAATGTATCTTGTTAGTTACGACAGATAAAATCATTCATTTTGTCCAGTTTGAGTATTATGACCGCATATTTTTTCTCTTTTGTCGACCAAAGTCATTCGAAGTATTATCGCTAGTTAAATTGTGTCACATCAATCTGAAAGAGTTCGAGTAGAAATAACTCAACACTTCAACGACTTTGGCAAAATGAGGGCCAGCGTTGTCGCGCAGTAGAATCACTTTTTCATGTCATGCAGTAGAATCACTCGTATCGCGGTAGTGCTCAACTCAACTCTCACCAAAACACAGCATAACTCTCGCAGCGTGTATTAAACGTGCAAACGCTCAACGTTTCTTGGCTTAAAATTAAAAAAAAAACTCAAGTTCCATATTTTTGAACTATTCCCAAAGCATGAAATCGCTTAGAAATTACTCGGCGGATAAATTTCTATACTAAAGCAAGCTGTTCCTGCATTTGTCATGTATCCTCATCGAGAAATTCCTCCAATTCAGCATGTTCGCAGGTTTTTGCCTTTCAACATCGAAATTACCGGCTTTAGCAGCCGAAGCCACCATTTCGGAATTTAAAATGACATCTGGAGTTAATATAAGGGTTCTAAGCATTGCGATTACGGGAAAACTCACGTTGGATGACATTTGATTACTTTAGGCTGTTTACTAAAAAATAGAAGTCACCATCTTAGATTTAAAAATAGTGTTTGGAGTTTATTTTCGACTCGGGGAATTTGGTTAAATTACCCTATAGTGGACCTAGGGTAAAACCGATATTTTGTGGCTTGAGTTCAATTATAAACAAATGAAATGGGAACGTATAGGGCAGCCAACCTTTGAAACCACGTGTTCAATCATAATTAATCAGTTAACCCTTAACAAGCCCGCTCATCTGATAATAATATTGATCAAATCTGTTTCGTGATTTGAAGTTTCGTGATTTTCACATTTTGGTACTTTACAGACGAAGTTACAGTCTGATTACAGTAAAATTCAATAGGGTGTTGCTAGACTCATTAGTTGACACTAATTTATGTAAATCGGGTCAGCCATCTCTGAGAAAAGTGAGCGAGTTCAGTAGTCTTCGAAATATATTCCTTTTCAAAGCTGGATTTCACATTTTTAAACATAACAGGCAAAGTAATAATCTTATTGCAAAACAAATCAATAGGGTCTTATGGGGCAACTAGGCCTTCCATTTAACACTGATTTTATGAAAATCGGTACAGCCATCTCTGAGAAACATGAGTGAGATTATGTAGTCTTCAAAACACGTTTCTTTTTATTACTTTTGAACCACAAGTTCAATCTTAATAAAATTCAGAAGTTAAGGGTATTTCAGGTAGCTCGTTCAATTGAAATCAATTTTGTTCAAATCGGTTGTGTAGTTTTTGAGATAATGATGTTTCATGATTTTTACATTTTGATACATAACCTCTAAACTAAAATTTCGATTACGATGAAATTGAATAAGGTCTTAAAGGACAACAAGACCTTTCATTTGCAATTAATTTCATGAAAATCGGTCCAGCCATCTTTGAGAAAAGTGAGTGAGAATAAAAATCTGCACATACACACACACATACACATACACACACACATATACAGAAAAAGCTCAGCTCGTCGAGCAGAGTCGAGTGATATATGCCATTCGGCCCTTTGGAACACTTTTATACTTTCGGTTTTGCAAGTGATTGCTATACCTTTCTAGGAGAAAGGCAAAAAATGCAAATAAACCTGAAATAATATTCACAATTCATTGGGAGGCAAAAGAATGCTACCAAATTACAAGTAGGTGTTACAACTCGCTTAACAGCGTATATAATATATACATTAAGATAGAAACAACATCGTATAATAATTTACTCTAAATTAGATATTTTTAAATTTTTGCTTCTTTTTATTGTTCTGCTTGGATTCAGACGATGTTGTGTTTGTGTGTATCGATAATATGTCAAAAAACTTCATATGACTAAAGCAAAACATTTATTTTTCACACATACAATTATTTATCGCAGTTATGAGTGTGGTACTGTGGATAAAACGAACAATGTTTATAAAGAATGAATGAAGGAAACCAGTAAACTGAAGCGTCAACCAAAACTTATGTTCAAGGAAACATGCAGATTTTTGTTTAAATTTACATTCATATCGCAAAACATAGTTTAAAATTAGTGAATAACTTTGAAATCCTTAGAGAAATACCATTTAAAACTATTGAGGACAGTAAAAGTATGTAGAAGAGAATGAAATAACGATCAGAAATAAATTTGCATTTTACGAATCCGAAGGAATCAGTTTGTCTTTATTTTGCTCGATGCTTCTTAAACAGTTCCTCCAACTTTATTGCTAATAAAATGCACTGCGCTTCGGGCGACGAAATTTTGCGTTTTGAGTTGAAATTTCGCTTTTTCTAGGATAATTAGAAGCAATTTTTAAGATGAAATTCTTTAACGATCGATTGTTTTATCGATGGTCTAGTCGATTTTCCCGGCAATCACGACGTTGTGCTGATGATGGACGACGAGACCTATCCTACATTGAATGGCAACGACTTGTAGGGCACTTCGTATTTCACTTTTCCCATGAAGGAAGTCAGCTCCGAACTGGAGTTCATTTCACACACCACGAAGTGGCCACTGTGGCTGACAATCAGCGAGAAGGTGATGTCAAAGCCGCTCTTTTTTTGCTCCGGACTAGTCTTGAAAGGGAAAATTTATATTACGAAGTGCCTGCCTGAAGTTGCATAGTTGATCAAGAAATACCCTGAGGGCAAAGACGCGGTGTTATGGCCAGATCTAGCGTCGACTCACTAGTCGGAGCGACTGTTGGAGTAGATGGAATGGAAGAATGTCGATGTGGTACCCAAGTTGGCGTACCCACCCAACGTCCACTGCGTCCCATCGAGAATTTCTGGACAAACCTGAAGCGTGAGATCTACTCCTACAGTTTTGTCGCGAAAACTGAGGAGGAATTGATCAATAAAACGAAGAAAGAACTAAATACTTGCGTACTTGACTCCTCCATAGCCGAAAAAATGGAAAATCTTTTACCTGCCATCCCGCAGGTTCTACACTGAATTTGATCCAACCTTTTTTAAAAGATCACAAATTTATCATAGCTTTTGGGACAGTACGTGACATCTTGAAATTTTCCGTTGTTCCGAATTTATGAAGTGGAACCGTCCAAGTGGCCAAATACCGATCGCTAACAGTGTTGTTTTACAAAAACGTAAAGTTTGTTATGTCGCGAGCAAGCTTTCGCTACCGTTTTCAATCTAGCCTGCTGTTTCCTTGGAAGGGTACTTACCCCACGGTTCTCCTCAATACATTCGAAACGACGGACACTTTCGAGATGTCTCGTACTGTCCCAAGAACTATGATAAATTTGTGATCTTTTAAAAAAGGTTGGATTAAACTCGGTTTAGATCCTGCGGAACGGCAGGTAAAAGAATTTTCATTTTTTCTGCTCTGGAGGGGTTAGGTACGCAAGTGTTAAAAACATGCCTGCACGCAAGTCAACTCGCAAGTGTGTAGATTTTTTGGCAAGTAAGCTCATATAAAAGGTCGGAATCGATTATATATAGTCTCCGATTTTTTTTTCACTATATATAATCGAATTTTATATATAATCGAATCAGAGAAAAAAAATGTTTCATATTTATTTTTCATAAATTTTTTGTGTTTTCGAATGAATAAGAAGAATTTCATTTTTGATCAATCCCCCTAAAAGTCATAAAACACATTTCTTACAAAAAAATATAAAAATCTTGTAGTTATTCCTGATGTAATTGCAGTCAAATGTGAAGAAAAATTATAAAAGAATTTGTAGTTTTATCAACTTGTTTGTGTTTAATTTCTAAAATTTTTAAATATTAAATTTTTAATTTTTTTTTTATTTTTAAAATTATTTTTATTCAGGTATTTTTATTTAATCATTTTGAGTTTTTTTATTTTAAATATTTTTGAACAATTTTAAAAATTTGATATTTTTTTTCAATTTTTTTCTATTTTTTCCCCTTCTTATCAAGCGTCACGTATTTTGTAGATATTCTATATTCTCTTAAGATATATGAGCTCTATACACTGGGGTCGCTTTTACGCGGTTGGTTGTATCGCATTTAAAAGATTAGATTAGATATATTCATACTAAACTTATTTGATACCGCGTACAAACAATCTTTCGAATCGAGTAAAAATAATCCGCGTAATTATACAAATATCCCGTTTAGAAAAAGCATAAAAACAACCCGCGTAAAAAGCGACCCCAGTGTATAAGACATATTTGAAATTCAAGAATTTTTTTTATCATTTATTTATCAAAATCAATTATCTGTCTTAGTTTTTTTTATCGCCATCCGAAAACGTCCATTTTTTAATGCAAACGTTATTCAATTATTTTACAATTCAATGCATCCCTGATACGAAGAGAACAATATAAATAAAATGTGCTGCGTTGCAGAATTCATTTTTATATATTAGTTTAGTTATTTTTTTTTTACTTTTTTTATCTTTTTTTTCAGGTTGAAAATTTTTATCATCGATTCTAAATGAATGACTTTGATTTGATGTGGTTTGTGTAAATCGTAGTGTCATTGAACTATAATTTTGCGCCAATTAAAATTGAAATCAGTCAAATTTGACTTGTCATTTGTCATTTCATTTCATTTAGAATTTAGGCGAACTTTCTTAAATGCCATTTACATTTATTTGTCTCATTTTATATGTTTTACTTAAAAGTTGTAATTCGATTTTAAATCGAATTTTAATCTTTTGTACTTGGTATTTGAAGAATTCGATTGATGTAATAAACCGGTTACCGTGTTCAAGAAATTATGTTGTAGCCAGGGCCGGATTTAGATGCTGGGAGGCCCGGGGCAAATTTGTATGTGAGGCCCTCTTTTCTTAAAATACTTAGAGGTAACGTTCTGGAAGGTGACGAGCAAAAAAAAGGTTGCCCCAGGATTAGGGGGGGCTCTTGAATCGGGAGGCCCTGGGCATTTGCCCCCCCCCCTTGAATCCGGGCCTTGTTGTAGGTATTCGATTTATTGATTGTTCAATTATAATTTGATGTTTTTTTTTTCATTTATTTCATTTTGTATATAATTTTTATCTGTTTAAACTTATATTTTACTTCCTGTAAATGATTAAAATCCTATAGTGTAGCTATACTATAAACAACATCTCGTTCATAAAATAAATAAAAAAATTTCCTCAATTCGCTATATCCTCAATTATCCAATTACGTGTGACCTGCCTCCGAAAGGGTGTAAACCGCAAAATCACTGAACCGAAAATCCTCGTCATCGTCGTCCTCCCCTTAGTGCAAATCGAAGCCCGCTCCTTTCTGCTGCAGCAGGCAGACAACTGCGAGACGCCAAAGAGTGTCATTGCAGACGCTAGAAACGGTCGCCGACGCCGACGACGACGACGACGATGACGACAACGGCGGCGGTGATGGGATGGGAAAGGGATAGGATCGATCTAAATGTACGACGCCGGCAATCGAAAGGACAAACGGGACGCGGGTGTGTGTGTTTGTCTGTGTTTGGTGTAAAAAGATGTCGTAGTACAGACATAGTGGCGTCTTTAATGTTTTATTATGAATTTATGTAAGCAGCAGTGTCCTATACTTGTTTATAGTGGTGGTGTATGTATGTAGTATACAGTAACTTGTCCACGGCGAGCGCTTTTAGAGTGTACCACTTTGTTTTGCTAGCTGGTGCATGGTATGGATTTTGGAGAGCTTTGCACGAGGGCCTGTTAAGGGGACGTTCTTCAGTGGCGAGTTATGGTACGACAGTAAGTGGTACGGGTTTCAAGGTCTATCTTAAGTATCTCGATGTTTTAGTATGATGCAAAGAAATATAAGTAAGTTGTATAAGTTAGTACGACGAGGGAAAAAGCGAAAAGCATTTGCAGCTGTAAAATCTTACACTAATTGACGATTGAAATTCCCAAAGCTTCGAGAAACGTCATACAAAAATTATGACTGTCAATATAAATGATTGTTGCACTTGTGCGCTTGATAAATAATCCATGAACTTTTTGTTTTGATTTATGATGTTACCGAAATCTAATCGAGTTTTTTTATTGTCGAAATAATGGCCAGTCTTATTGACTTTTTAGATAATGCTAGTGTATGAATTATTTATTTCTCGTTAGACTCGATTAATAACCATCGAAAAATGTTTAAGTGTCGTACAGTATCGTTATGTTCGCTTTAACTATATAGTTGCCCGATAAAATCAACGTCTGCTTCATTTGCTCATTGCCGTGCATAGTTAATTAATTCGACAAACATTAGCAATTACATCAAACGAGCTTGGATCTACACGCAAATATATACACAACACATTTCACTCCTTCAACGAGCAAATCTGAAAATTAGGATAAATGTCGCTACCTCCACAGGCCCGAGAAGTACTGCACCCCAGGCCCGGCTTCGTAAACGACGCTGTTCGCAGCAACCCACTTGAGCCTCATAGTTACACGCGATCAGATAAAAGCGTCAAATATTTACATAAGTTTGATTAGACCACGTCTCGCCTCCATCAACCCCGGCGGGGTCGGCTTCGAGTGCTAAAATCTCATCTGTTGGCAGTCGACGAAAAGCGAGGGCAGAGCATGATTTGCGCTTTCAGCCAGTCAGCTCACACTAACGTTTTAATAGCTTAGCTGGCACTTTTCGTGGGTTAATATCAGAGAGCGAATTGGGTACACGGTTAATCGAACCGTTTTGACATTCTGTTTTAACATTTCGAGTGTTGATTTTTTTCATTCGGTATCGATCCGTGTGCTCATTTTTTAATCAACAGATAAAATTGCCATATTTTTTTTTCTATCGCCCTTTAAAGGGAAATTACTAACTGAAAATAGCTTACAGTAACACAGTAAGAGCACTAAAAGATTGAAGCATCCTTCGTACGAGCCTGTTTCGAAGTTTATTGGCTCTAGTTAGGTAACAAAAATAAATTGATGAATCATACTGAAACTCATAGCTAGTGGCCGTGCATTTCTCATTGCACATCATCAACTCAAACATCGTTCAGGTAATTCTCTAGAAATGCAGCTCTATCGGCTCTATTGTTGCAGTTGTAAATGAAGATGAACACGAGAGACCGTTTGTGTACTGCATTCTAGCATTATTTATCGATACCGGCGGGAATGCATAATGATGATTGAACCAGCTCTCAACGTTGGTTCATATTCAGCAATCTTCATTGATGTCAGGATGCTAATCTACAATGGTGCTTATAACGGAAGTCATTTCACGGTAAAATCTGAGTGAAGTGAAAACAGTCCTATTACGGGGATCACGTCAGTGAGAAAAACGTCGCAAAGCGACATTTGCCTCGAAATTTGGGTTATTTTGAGTGTCATATCACTAAAGTGGAAACGGATTAAGCGACGTTTCGCGTGGAATTGTTTCGCGACCATTTTTAACGGTGAAATGATTCCACGAAGATGGGATAAGTCATGAAAATTGATTGATTTGTAATCTAATGATAAATTTTTTTTTTTTTAGTCACGAAATGAATTCGATCCGTGCCCCAAAGCGGTCAAAGTTTCAACTTTCAACCGATGAAAAAAATCAACTGTGCATTTGAATGAAATTTCGATATCGAAAAAAAATTACTTGATGCCAAAAGTCTTAGAAATGTAAAAACGTCAAGATCAAGGTGAGAAACATTCTCATTTCACTTTTCCTAGTTTTAATTGCACTTCACTGGCGATCTCACTTCACGGAGGTTATCTTTGTCACCTCACTTGAGGTGAAATCGGGAATAGGTCTAAAAAGTGAGGTGAGCGGGAAAGAGAAATATATTTCACCGTCAAATGACTCCCATAATAAGCACCAATGAATACCAACCGTGTTCGTAAGCAGTTCAGCGAGCATAATAAAGGTTCTGTATTATTTTGAAGTGCGTAACTAAGTTCTTGCTATTTGTCGATAGATGCCGTCAGAAGTAAGAAGACATGATGAACCAAGCAGAGACATATGGTAAACAAGCGCTTTAACACGTTAGTGATTCTATTGTAGCGCCACATAGTTTTAGTTTTGTAAAAATGTTTCATGTTAGGTATGCGTAAAAGAGAAGTGTAACTTTTCTTCTTTAATTCAATGAAAACGGTAGATGACACCCCGTTAAGCATACAGACGCGAGGCATACGGACGCGAGGCATAGTACGCTAGGCATAATGGTCGGCAGGCATACGGACACGAGGCATATGAACGCGAGGCCGAATGGACGCGAGGCCGAATGGACGCGAGGCCGAATGGACGCGAGGCCGAATGGACGCGAGGCCGAATGGACGCGAGGCCGAATGGACGCGAGGCCGAATGGACGCGAGGCCGAATGGACGCGAGGCCGAATGGACGCGAGGCCGAATGGACGCGAGGCCGAATGGACGCGAGGCCGAACGGATGCGAGGCCGAATGGACGCGAGGCCGAATGGACGCGAGGCCGAACGGACGCGAGGCCGAATAAACGCTAGGCCGAAAGGACACAAGGCCAAGGGGAAGTGATATGGAATGTGTTATTATCGTCATCATCAACACAGCATTCGATAACATGTATTTCGCTTCAAAGTGTCATTTGAAAAGCAATACACTCGCGGCCTTCGGCCGACTCGCTGTCCGAGCGAATGCTGTCCTTACTCGCTACCGCTCGTTCGGACTTAACTAAGGGAAGAAAACTCTGTTTGAGTAGACCTAGCAAACCAGTAGATCAGTCGTTTGGGTGCGAGAGGCCGCCGCTTCCGACGGCGGGTCGGCGGCCGGCTCGGACTGCGGAAACCACGGCGGCTTAGTGCCGCCTCGTTTCCTTGCCCTCGATTATGCGTCTTCGCCGCATGATTTCAAGAAAGGTATTATACCCAACTTAAACTCTTTAGGAATATAATAACACCTGAACTACATAATTGGATCTCATGCGATCGTACAACATCGCATTCGGCCTCGCGTCCATTCGGCCTTGCGTCCATTCGGCCTTGCGTCCATTCGGCCTTGCGTCCATTCGGCCTTGCGTCCATTCGGCCTCGCGTCCATTCGGCCTCGTATCCATTATGCCTCACATCCATTATGCCTCGCGTCTGTATGCCTAGCATACTATGCCTAACATCCATATGCCTAGCGTCCATATGCCTCGTGTCCCGTCCCCAAAACGGTAACTTAAGCGCATCGTGAGTTGAAACAAGTCCTGATTGGCTCCGTCGGTTTAAAGACCTGAACGGAGACCAAAAACCTTTGAAGATGCTGAAGTACTTAGTGGAATTGCTCGATAAGGACCTATGCCAAACGCAGGAACAGGTTGCTTCGATATCAAGAGTTACCCGCCAAGCAATTTCTATAAGCGACTGCATGCTTTGGGAATGATTCAAAACCAAGGAACTTGGGTTCCTTATGGTTTAGAGACGAGAAATAATGAGCGTCGTTTTTCGCCTATTTACATCCTATTCAGCGGCAAAAAAGAAAGGATTTTCTTCACCGCATCATTACATGTGGGACTTTGGGGGACCAGGTCGATGTTATTTATTATGAGTTGCTTAAATCGAACGAAGCCGTCACTGAAGGAAAAATATCCAATCTAACTTATGCGATTAAGTCGAGCACTAGGCGAAAGACACGAAGTGACTCTACTGCATGACAACGCTCGGCTTCCAAAGTCGTTAAAACTACCAAAGCAACGCTCAAATGGAAGGTGCTACCTCATTTGACATTTTCTTGAGATATTCCGCCATCCGGTTATTATCAGCAATTCTGCTCATAGGAAATAGAAAACATAAGTTGATTCGTGGATTACCCCAAAAGATAAACATTTGTATCATTACGGTATTCGAGTGCTTCAAGAAAGATGTCACCACTGCATCATATAAAAATTTCTGAAGCATTAAACTATTAGGTTCTTGAATTTCACAAGTTTATCTCAAATTTAATTAATTGAAGAGCGTGCCATGTGAAATTGCATCACGGGAGAAATGAATAGAAAATTACCCCGTTAGGTATTTTGTTTGTTTTCATTCGTAGGGATTTAAACGTACTTGTCAAACAACTAACTTAGTTGCTAACTTATTAGCTATAAAGAGAGCTAATTGTAGCATATGAGAATAGCAACGATTTTTGTCGAAAATTGGTAATAATTTTATTTGACATATCTTCTAATGTTTCAACACCAGTCCTAAGTCTATGTAAATCTAGTGTACCAAACCAAGGAGGACGTTTCAAAATCATTTATTCTGTATCGTTTCTGTATAGCGTTTTTTCCTTGTTAAACCACAACTTGACCAGATCGGTACAGCATAAAGCATGGCTGGTCTTTGAAAATAAGTTTTTTATCGTAAATTAGTCCCAAGTACATAACCTTGTCAGACCAACTTAAAATAACTCCATTTATCTTTACAACGTGATTATTGTTTGGCTTGGGAAAGAAGCCCTAGTTTTATAGGGAAAATTATCGATTGAGTTTTAGAAGCATTGGGAGAGATTTTCTACTTTTGTAAGTAGAAAGAAAAATATCTAAAAAACAAATCAGGTAGATCTGAAGTAAATGTGTTGTACAGGACTGGATCTTGAAGCAACCTGCTCTGACGGGAAACCTATCAGATTTTGAAGTCTGGAAGACAACCTGTAGAGTTCGATCTGTGAGATAATTTGGGTAGAGGCAATTTATTGTTTATTGTATTGTTTACACTGTTTTTCTATCGCTATCAGTTACCCGAAAAGTAAGATCGCGAATTGATTTTGTGCTAACATTTGGAAAATCGTCAACGCTCTCATCGTGATATCGAGAAACAACTTGGAATCGTGCAGTCAACGGTGAGTCGTGTTATTAAACGTTTCTACGAAACTCTGAGCATCGAACGAAAGAAGAAATGCGGTCAGGATTAATGTTCTATTATTGATCAGGACCACAAGGGTTTTGTGGAGCCAGGGCCGGCGTCACACTTTTTTTTTTCGAGTGGGTAGTGAAGAATACGAAAGGTTCACGGTGGCCTTCCGGCAGTTAACCGAAACAACCGCCATGATGGTCGAAAACATGCCTGTAGGCATATTTTTGTGTTCTTTCTTCGTTTTATTAATCAATTTTCGCGTCAAATTCGTCGGAGTAGATCTTACCCTTCAGTTTTGTCCAGAAACTTTCGATGGAGCTAGGGGAGCTAGGGGACGCTACATCTCGTCGAACGATTGCTGCGAGTAGTAGGCCGACGGCAGATCCAGCCAGTACACCGCGTCTTCGCCCTCGTGGTATTTCTGAACGACGCAACTTCCGGCAGGTACTTCTTACTATGAATTTCCCCTTTCACGCCCATTCCAGAGCAAACGAAGGCCGGCTTTGACATCCCCTTCTCGCCGATTGTCAGCCACAGCAGCACCTTCTTGGGGAACTTGGTGTGTAAAATGAAATTCACCTCGGAGCTCAGTTCCTCGTGGAGGAAGTAAAATACGAAGTGCCCTGCCAGTCGTTGCCATCCCTGTTCGCCAAGCAATTTTACAGTTTGGCTGGTGGCCCCAACCTCCCGACCAAGCGCACGCAGAGATATAGCCATTTTTTCCTCGGTCTTCCTATTCAGCTTCAGCATCCTTCGGAGCTTCTTGTCGGTGTTTTAATTCTTGTCCAATAGTGCCTAGATATTGTAAATACCGAAACGGACATATCCGGCATCCACAACGTGTCGCACGATATCCATTTTTGATGCGGCAGGGTACCGTTTTTTGAACTCACCTTTCTGAATGAAGTAGTTTTACTATTTTGGCCATCACGGTTAGAGTTCGAGTTAAATTTTATGCATTTTTAATACAAACGTTAGGACTCAACAGTTTTGTCTCCTCGAAAAATGTCTTCAACTCGCTTAACGACACCAAATTAAAAGCAGTTGTCGCACATGTGCACGGCAATTTTAAGTTTCAAACATAGAAAACATTACATTTTTTTTGGTTTGTCTAAAAAATCCGTATGGGTAAGTACCCACAGGGATATTTTCCGAGTGGGTAGTACTACCCATACTACCCACATCAACCGCCGGCCCTGGTGAGAGCGTTCCGCGAAATCTCAATGCTTCAGTCACGAATGTGGTCAAAAAGTTGCATCTATCCAAGTCTTTCGTTCAGAGAGCCAAGGACCGGGAGGGATTGCATACGTACAAAGTGGCTCCAAATCGTGACGAATGGCGAGCGTACGGTTATGGCGTTGAAGTTGGATAAAATAAATATACCAATAGCTTACTAATGGGTTATATTTTATTGTCTAAAATTTGAAAAGGATCGGTCAACTAGGTAATTTTCTACAGCGTTTTTTTTCGTGATGCAATTTGATGTGGGACACCCTTTACGATCATGGGAAGCATCAACACCAAGGAGGTGAAGCAGATCGCAGGAGGTCGAAAAGGTGGCTGGTCGACTGGACGTTTGGTTCAGGAGTTTTGAAGGAGAATAATCCAGTACATGTAAGAAGCCTGATAGGAGTCAGTTGTGCGGGTGTTGAGGTACCCCATAAAGTAAAAGACTGCAAGTAGCCTCCCAAGTATTTGGTATGTACTGGGAGTCGGGACACAAAACACCTCACGGGAGGTTCCAGTTGCCCAACCGGTAAGCGGGCCACGAAATGACGGGAGTAAGCGCGACACAACTGAATCTACATCAGTGTGACGGGGCTCAGCAGCTGCTATCCAAGCAGCCTCCGAGTTGTTGTCGGACATCGTTATTGTATCGGACCCCAACCGCATTCCTCCCGGAAACGGTAACTAGGGTGCGGATTAGCCCCGTATGGCGGTCATGTGGACGACTGGTAGGTTCCCAGGTTAGGGGCCATCCACATACCACGTGGACAGTTTTTTAACGATTTTAACCCTCCCCCCCTTGGACAACTGCCCATATAAATTCTAAAAATATTGTATGGATCGTGGACATCACACAGACCCCCCCCCCTAAAGCTCTCCATGTGGTATGAGTATGGTCCCTTAGAAGGTTGTATCGAAGATACTCGATTACCAAGGTGAACAGAGTATTCAACTACAGTTGTTACGCTTCGGCACGTTGGTCTACCGGAAGCTTCGCTGGTCCTGGTAACTATGATACATACATCTCAGGAAGCAGTACTCCTATCCACTAATCTCGGAGCGGCAGGCAATGACGCAGCGACAGCGCCTGAAAAAGATGGTCAAATCGGTGAATCGTGACGTGTCGGTGGTGATGAACGACAAGATCTGTCTCACCCTGGATGGCAACGACTGGCAGGGCACTTCGTAGTTTATTTTCCCCACGAAGGAAGTGAGATATTCATTTCATACACCAAGTTCCCCAAGAAGATGTTGCTGTAGCTGACAATCAGCGTGAAGGTGATGTCAAAGTAGTCTTTTTTCACTCCGGACTGACCGTGAATGGCGGAATTTACATTACGAACGGCCTGCCGGAAGTTGCGTCGTTCATAAATAACAGGGGCGGAAGACGTGTTATTCGGGCCGGATCTTGCGTCGGTCCACTAGTCGAAGCAATCGTTGGAGGAGCCAGAGCGACTGAATTTCGATGTGGAACCGAATTAGGTGAACCCGCCCAACGTCACCTAGCTGCGTTACATCGAGAATTTTAGGGCAAACCTGAGGCTTAAGATCTACTTCAACAATTCTGTCGCTAAAATTGAGGAGGAATTGATAAACTCAAAAAAAGAACTCAAAAGCATGCCGACATGCACGTTTCACCCGCACTGGCGAATGTTCCGGTTAATTGCCCGAAGGCCGCTTGCAAGGACGAAAATTTTTTTCGCAAGTCAGCTAATATAATTACCTTCCATAAGCAATTTATCAAAGTCAATCATCATTTTTGCCTTTCTCGTAGAAAGGTATAGCAATCACTGGAAAAACCAAAGGTATAAGAGTGCTCCAAAGGGTCGAATCTCGTATATCAATCGACTTAGTTTGCCAAGCTGAGCATTTTCTGTATGTGTGTGTGTATGTGTGTGTGTGTGTATGTGTGTGTGTATGTGTGTGTATGTAACGCTCTCCCAATCTCACTCGATTTTCTCAGAGATGGCTGGACCGATCCTTATGAAATTAATTGCAAATGAGAGGTCTAGTTGCCCCATAAGACCCTATTGAATTTCATTGCAATCGGATTTTTGGTTTAGAGGTTATGTTTAAAAATGTGAAAACCACGAAACATCATTATCTCAGAAACTACTCAATCGGTTTTAACAAAATTAGTATTAAATGAACGAGCTACTTAAAAAACCCTTAACTTTGGAGTTTCATGAAGATTGAACGTGTGGTTCAGAAGTTATTTAAAGAAACGTGTTCTGGAGAGTGTTTAACCTCACTCATGTTTTTCAGAGATGGCTGAACCGATTTCCACAAAATCAGTGTCATTTGGAAGGTCTAATTACCCCATAAGACCCTATTAAATTTCATTGTTATTGGATTTTTGTTTTAGAGGTTATGTTTAAAAATGTAAAAATCACGATACATCAATATTTCAGAAACCACACAACCGATTTCAATAAAATTGGTATCAAATAAATGGGCTATTTTAAAAACCCCTAACTTTTAAATTTTATATAGATTGAACATGTGGTTCAAAAGTAATGAAAAGAAACGTCTTCTGAAGACTGTTCAATTCCACTTATGTTTCTCAGAGATGGCTGTACCAATTTCCACAAAATCAGTGTCACATGAAAGGTCCAGTTACCCCATAAGACCCAATTGATTTTTTTTTTGCAATCGGACTATTACTTTGCCTGTTATGTTTAAAAATGTGAAATCTAGCTATGAAAAGAAACATATTCCAAAGAATACATAAACTCACTCTCTTTTCTCAGAGATGGCTGAACCGATTTTCACGAAATTAGTGTCAAATGAAAGGTCCAGTTGACTCATAACACCCTATTGAATTTTATTGTAATCGATCTGTAACTTCGTCTGTAATGTACCGAATTGTGAAAATCACGAAACTTCATTATCTCAGAAAGTACACAACCGATTTGATCAATAGTATTATCAGATGAACGGGCTAGTTAAGGGTTAACTAATGAATTATTATTTAACACGTTAATTCAAAGTTTGGCTGCCCTATACGTTCCCATTTCATTTGATTATAATCGAACTAAGCAACCGTTATGAATTAAATTGTTAATAAAACAACGAAAGTCTATTATCTCAAAGATTACACGACTTATTTGAACATAACTTGTGTCATAAGAACGAGTCATCTCTCAAACTTACAAATAACAAACTTCGTAACAATTTGATATGTGGTTCAAAAGTTATGGAAAGAAAATAAATTCAAAGGCTATTTAAAACTATACCTGCAATGATCGATATATGTGGCCTCAATATAATTTAAATGCGGTATCGTACCATTTGAATGTTCCCGGTATCGTGAGTGGATTGTTCGAAATTAAGAGTCATTTACGTACATTACGTCAAAATTTCATATTTTATACTTAAATTACAACATCATTATTTTAGAACCCAAAAAGTGAATACACATTTATTGGAATGAAGCGTTCATGTAAATCTATTTTTACAAATAATAAGTTTGAATTAGAAAGGCTGGGTCTGACCGCTAGGTGGATTAATTTAGGTTTTTTATAATGCAAACATTACACATAGGGTATTGAAGGTCCGGCAAGTAACCAGTTCAGTTTCCGGGAAGGTAGGTCCACGTTGGATATTGTTTTCTTCATCACCAAAATGGCGGAGGTAGCACTCCAGCACAAAACAAGAGGCATCCGCTAATGCGCAATCGCAACACTTAAGGTGAAGAATGCGTTCAATATCACCAGCTGGAACTTCAGAGCGCTCGTGCTTAGAAGCATTCGCGTATTGATGTCGCTGTACAAGATTTTGGAAAATTTCTTCCACAATCGAGTACTTGTTTACAACACGGAGGAGAGTCAGAAGTGCGTCTTATTAAACGCAGGAGTTCCGCAAGGTTCCATTTTTGGCCCGGTGTTGTGGAATGTCATGAATGATGGTGTGTTGTAACTCAAGCTCCTTGTAGGAGCTGTGATCGTCGGCGTTGCAGATGATATAACGTTACGAGAAAGTAGAGTTGTCGGCCGTGCACTGCATACGCATGGCCGAAAACAGGATGCGCTCTAGAAAACTGGAGCTGACCCATCTTTGAAGCTATACACATGTAGACATGGTAGACGAGTGTGCTTTGGCAGAGCTGCATGCCACCACGGGTCGGCGCGTGGCGACCGCCGAGGTCACGTTATATGAGGGCAACCGCTGACAGTACCTAACAGCCTCCGACCAGCAGCGGGAGATTGCCTAGGGAAGGTGAGGGTCGGACACTGGGCCGTCGACTCCTCGTAAATGCCACAATTACCCGGAAGCATCTCTGACGGAGCGAGTAGTGCCGCTCCCATCAACCAAATGCACTCCCTCGCCCATTGGGGCCGACACCAGTAAGGTCCAAATTATGGCAACTGGCAGCGAACGAAACGGATTCGAGTTGGATACGATAAGGAACCATGACCAAGGGCTGGCACCTGCATCGAGCTCCCTTAGTAAAGTCGCGTGACAGCGGCTTGAAACGGCGAGATGGTACCCGGTGCAGGAGTCTCCGTCCCGTAAAATCTGGCAGGCCTTCCAGTACGTTCCGCGTCCTTTGCCTGGTGGGAATCAGGCAGAGAAGGATCAGATGGGGGGAACTAGTCATAGGACAAGATGCCCCTTTCCTGACTTACGCGGGCGGGGGCGTCATAGTGCTCATAAGGTGCTATGGCGACCCCCCTTACCCAGGGCCTCACTGCTTCGGCATAGATTACCATGGGACCATACAAGCGACTTCTCATTTATGGACAAGGATAGCGGCTGGAAGGGGGACCCAATTAACAAAAATGAGCCAAACCAAAAACCAAAAAGAGACGGGTGCGGAGGGGTTACCAAATCCCTTCGCACGAGGTGGCATCCAGCGGTTTCCGCAGAAGAAGGCGGAGACGGATGCGGCGAAGTCTGGAATTGGGAAAACGGCGAATCCGTCGGTGTCCACACCAGACATCTCGGTAGACGGTCCCTTGCTAGTCAAGGCCGTCGAAAGGTGCATGGACACGCGGCCAAGAGTAGCAGCGTTGTCCGAACAACTCGACGCTATAATCGAGTTCTCGGCGAATAGGCGGAATATCGCTGGCGGCCTGAAGCAGAGCCTCCTCCTGCTTCGGGCCACTATTGATGAAGCCAGTAAGGAGCACGAAGAACTTTTAGCTCGGGTGAAGGCGGCCGAGAAAGAGGTAAGGACCAGAAGGGCGACTGCATCTAAAGATGTGCAGACAGGCGCCCCCTCGTTCGCGGCGGCCTGCTCTACAGGGCAGGTCGCTAAGCGAACGAGGCAGTCCCCGGGGGAAGCGGCCCCCGGGAACCCCAAGAAAAGGTTGGTTGTGCTACTCCCACGGGAGAACACACCAACCGGTTCAAGGTCCGCCGCGGTAACGGCACAAGTGGAGGCTACGGGCAACCCTTGGACTACTGTAGAGGGTAGGAGGCGTCGGGAAGGTGCGACGCGCCAAGACGGCGGAGTGGCCAGAGGACCGAAAAAGGTCAAAAAGGCGCGGAGTAGGGGTGATGCCCTCATACTCAAGAAGAACGGGTCGAAATACTCAGAAGTCTTGAAGAAGATGAGGGGGGAAACCCAGCTCAAGGATCTGAGGGCGGATGTGCGGAGTATCCGCCGATCTCGCACTGGCGAGATGATACTTGAGCTCCGGAAGGACGCCAAGAACAAGGGGGCTGCCTATAAAACGGTAGCTGAAAAGGTCCTAGGGAAGGAGGTGCAAGTGCGGGCACTCACCTCAGAGGTGACTCTCCAGCTTAAAAACCTGGACGAAATCACCGAGAGGTACGACATTGCACAAGCCCTCAAAGTGAAGTGCGGGGTGGAGGTGGCTAAGGAGTCAATCCGCCTCCGCAAAGGTCCGGCCGGGACCCAGATAGCTACCTTCCGACTACCGTCGGCGAATGCTAACCTGGCCCTGCAAGAAGGCAAGTTGAAGGTCGGCTGGTCTGTATGTCCTCTGGGCATACTACAGTAACCAGACATTTGCTTCCGGTGCTTTGAGGGTGGACATAAGTCCTGGACCTGCAAGGGGCCCGATAGGAGCCAGTTGTGCAGGCGATGTGGAGATGCAGGCCATAAAGCGAAGGACTGTGGGGAGTCTCCCAAGTGTATGGTATGTTCCGGGAAACGGGACGCCAAACACTTTATGGGAGACCTCAGGGGCCCAGCCGGTAAGCCGGCTGCGAAACCACGGGCGTAAGGGTGACGCAACTGAACCTGAACCATTGCTTCGCGGCTCAGCAGCTGCTACACCAAGCAGCCACTGAGTCGTTGTCGGACATCGCCATCATATCGGACCCCTACCGTATCCCTCCCGGAAACGGTAACTGGGTTGCGGATAGGTCCAGTATGGCGGCCATATGTACGACGGGCAAGTTCCCGGTTCAGGAGGTTGTGTCAACCTCAGAAGAAGGGTACGTAGTTGCTAAGGTGAACGGAGTGTTCTACTGCAGTTGCTATGCTCCGCCACGTTGGTCTACCGAAAGGTTCACCCTGATGGTCGATACCGTATCCATGGAGCTAACGGGCCTAACGCCGTTGGTGGTGGCGGGCGACTTCAACGCTTGAGCTGTTGAGTGGGGAAGTCGCTTCACGAACCAGAGGGGCCAGATCTTGTTGGAGGCTTTGGCAAAGCTCAACCTAGATCTGGCCAACGTTGGGAACAAAAGTACATTTAGCAGAAATGGCGCGGAGTCGATCATCGACGTGACGTTCTCCAGCCCAGGACTGATCAAGAACTGGAGGGTAGACGATGGCTACACTAATAGCGACCACCAGGCGGTCTGTTTTAGTGTAGACATCAACGAGAGGCGGCAAGCAACGAGTAGGGCCAACACTCCGTTCGCCCGCGGGTGGAAGACATCGCATTTTGATGCCGAGGTATTTGAAGAGGCAATTAGACGAGAGCGCGAGGGGGGCAATCGGCTTCGCTCGACGCCTGACCAACTAGTTGCTATGCTATCTCGGGCGTGCGACGCCACCATGCCTAGGACTCGCCAACCTAGGAATGGGAAGCCACCGGTCTACTGGTGGACTGACGAGATAGCGGACCTCCGCAGTGCGTGCCTCCGTGCGAGACGGAGGATGCAGCGTGCGCGAACAGACGAACAGAGGACAGAGCGCCGCGCAGCATTCAGTTCTGCCAGATCGACGCTGAAGAGTGCGATTAAGGCCAGCAAGAGGGCCTGTTTCGATAGGCTATGCGCGAGTGCGATGACCAGCGATGCTGGAGCGAATCATCGAGGGACTCTTTTCGCGCCACGAGCCAAGTCCTTGGCCTCCGGCGGTCGAGTCCCACGTCCGACGTTCCAGTATCTCAGACACAGACCAGGGATGGTCGGCCAACTTGCCGAGCATCCAATCCGTGGGCGACGACAGCCGTGTCGAGGTTCAGGAGGAGGCAAGGGTTACGAATGAGGAACTCATCGTGATCGCCAACTCTCTAAAGGTGAGCAAGGCACCGGGACCGGATGGCATCCCTAACCTGGCAATCAGACTGGCGATAAAAACGGCCCCCGGGCTGTTTCGAGTAGTCATGCAGAGGTGCCTGGATGACTGCCTCTTTCCGGATAGGTGGAAGCGGCAGAAATTGGTCCTACTGCCGAAGGCTGGGAAACCACCAGGTGACCCATCGGCATATAGGCCTATCTGCCCGCTAGATACGACGGGCAAGGTACTTGAGAGGATTATCCTCAACAGACTCGTGAGGTACACAGAGGGTGTAAACGGTCTGGCAAGCAACCAGTTCGGCTTCCGGAAGGGCAGGTCCACGCTGGATGCCATCGCCTCCGTCACCAAGACGGCGGAGATGGCACTCCAGCGCAAGAGAAGGGGAATACGCTATTGCGCAATCGTCACGCTTGACGTGAAGAATGCGTTCAATTGCGGTAGTTGGGACTCCATAGCGCTCGCGCTCAGGAGCATCCACGTACCGGTGTCGCTGTACAAGATTCTGGAAAACTACTTCCAGAATCGAGTACTGGTTTACAACACAGAGGAGGGTCAGAAGTGCGTCCCAATCACCGCCGGGGTTCCGCAAAGTTCAATCCTGGGTCCGGTGTTGTGGAATGTCATGTATGACGGGGTGTTGAAACTAAAGTTTCCTGTAGGGGTTGTGATCGTCGGCTTTGCAGACGACATAACGCTAGAGGTTTACGGCGAGTCGATCGAAGAGGTCGAGTTGACGGCTGCGCATTGCATAAGGAAGGTCGAGGACTGGATGCGCTCCAGGAAACTGGAGCTTGCGCACCATAAGACGGCGGTCACGGTTGTGAACAACCGTAAATCAGAGCAACAGGCGGTGGTCAGTGTCGGAGACTGTACCATCACCTCAAAGCGATCGTTGAAGCTCTTGGGGGTTATGGTCGACGACAAGCTCACGTTCGGGAGCCACTTCGACTATGCCTGTAAGAGGGCCTCATCGGCTATTGCAGCACTATCTCGTATGATGTCCAATAGCTCAGCGGCAGCCTCCCAGATTGTCCTGGAGCTACAACGTGTGTGGCGGGTCAATCACCAACACGCCAGTGGTAGCTAACTACCAGTCTCCAGGTAGTTAGCTAGGAGGTAATAAGAGTAAAGAGGGTGCATCACGCACAAAAGCCACTTCCCGACGTTATACTTAACCGTCGTTCCGGGAAGACCAGGGCTGGAGACTGGAGGGGTTTTAGTGGGTCGAGACAGGGATCAGTAGGTGTCTGGGGGAGTGTAACTACCCCAGCATCTCTCCCCTAGTCTCATCCCCACACCCTGAGTTCTCTTCTCAGGTGTCTGTTTGCAGATTTCCCCGCCACCTTTGAAAAAAAAAAAAAAAAGACGAGTGTGCTTCAAAGCACTAGGTATTGTCAGTTCTCGTGGTAAACTGGAAAGGCCCTACAGACTTATGTGCCTAGGGGTTGAGGTACAGTGTCATATATCTGTGTATTGTCCGGCATGATGCCTATCAGTATCGCCATTGAGGAGGATGTAGAGTGCTTTGATCAACGTGACATAACGAGGTACCAGAAGGAGGTTAGATGGAAGCAGCGACTTATGCTGGTAGTATTCGCATGAGTTGGGAGACGCCATGCATAAGTGAACTTCCACCTGACACAGGTACTGTCAGACCATGATTACTTCCGGCAGTATCTACACCGGTTTGGGCACGTGGGTTCCCTGCGTGTTTCGATTACATGGATGCTTTGTGCGTGCTAAGAGTGACAGACCCTACTCCGGACATCTTAGCTCGGAAGCTGTGTGAGGACCAGGACATCTGGAGCGCGTTTTGGGAAGATGCCTCGCAGAAAGTCCTGGAAGTACAACGTATTTGATGAGTCAACCACCAACAGCCAAGTGGTAGATAACTGTCATGATACAGGAGGTTAGCTGGAAGAAATAAGATTGAAGAGGGTGCATCAAGCCCCAAAAGCCGCTTCCCGACGTATTTCTTAACCGTCGTTTCGGGAAGATAAGGGCTGGAGACTGGAGGGGTATTAGTGGGTCCGGATCAGGTCGAGTAGTTACTTTGGAAAAGTGCAACACCAAGTTCCGTAAGAACAACAAGTGTCCTAACACCACTCCCCATAAATTTACCCCACTCCCTGAGCTCTCTTGTCGGGTGTCTGTGAGCAGATTTCTCCACTACTATGGAAAAAGAAGTTACACTTGACAAAACCCGATTTTCAAAGCGCCATTCACCTATTGACAAGCGCAGTCTAAAAGCTACACATGAAAAAATAAATAATGCTTGAACATAATACTTTACAGAGTTAAAATTGTGAGACTGATTGACCGTTATGTACTCGGCAATTTTTACACACGTAAGTACTCGGCAGGGTATCCGGGTACCGACAAGTGAATAGTGAATAGTCTATGGGGCGAAAGAGCCATTGGTTCTCATATGGTTCCCGTAAATCCGGATCTTCGGGATCATGTTCAAGGCCGGAAATCTGCTCCGAAATGGCCTTTTAGGACAACTTATCAAATGGACTTAAAATGAATAACAATCAACTCCTGGAGTGATTTCACGAATTTTGTTACCAGTGATACCAATGTTGGTCGGTTTTATCGACAATTGTATTAATTTGTCTTACCGGAACATGCTCCCGAAGATCCGGATTTACAGGAACCAGGTTGGTCACTGGTTCATGTCGGTCTCGGATTCTAAAATTTAGACAGATTTTCCAATCATTTGATAGGCCAAGATCGAAAATCGGTCAAGAAATGAAAAAGCAAGAAGCATTTCATTTTGTGGGTACCCGGGTACCCTGCCGAGAGCTTATGGGGTAGAAAAAATTCGAAGTCTTCCCCTTCGACCCTCCCTGCTGCTATAAATAGTCTGATGATGGGAAATGGTTTATTTCCATTAGTTAGGAGCATTTAATAAGTTTCAGCTGGCTGAGTTGAGGTTATCCTTGTTTTTTAATGTAATAAAGTCTGAAAAGGTACCCGGGTACCCTGCCGAGTACATAACGGTTAGGGAATTCATGTTCGGGGATTGATTTCATGAATGTAAAATCGTCTCGGGAATGGTTTGAAACAGAATTTGAGAGAATTTCAATATTGACGTACGGATTTTCATTGATTCATTGAACTCTTGAGAAAATGTTACAAATAGAGGTTTTCTTATCAAATGTTGCGTCAAGGTGACACGAAATCACGATAACTGTACACTGAACATATATTTTAGTTTATTCCACGAAAATGTTGGTTTTACATACAAAACCTTTTGTTGTTTTCTGCAACGAAACCAATGAGTAATAAATATGAAGGTACTTTCGTCAGAACTGTCAAAATTGTTACAGATTTTTATTCGTATACGTAACGAAAGTTTTCAAAAATGAACGCAATCAAGTACAAGCAAACGCTGCATAATATAAATAGTACGAATAATTAGTAAGCTTATGCAATAACAATATACATTATACGAAATCAAAAATAACAAAATACGAAAATTTCGTTCAAGTAAATACTCGTGCTTCCGTTTTTTTTGTTCGTTGTTATCCACTTACGTACGAAAGTACATTTGTGAATTGTGCAAATTATGAGTATTGTTGCAATTCTATTCGATAACTTGCGTGGCTTGTGTGCAACATGAATGTTCTAAAAAATCAACAAAAGTGCTGTACATTCTACAAACTCCATGTTTACGAAATTTGCGTGCAGAGAATAACGAAAAAATATTTCAGTTTATCTTAGTCATCCAACATTAGCAATTATTATATGAGGTAACAGAAACCTAATAGCTGTTTGGATTTTCTTGTATTCCGACACGACTACATGATTTTAGAGTTGATTCCTGGCATCTGGACATCCTCCCGGGCTCTGGAACACCCACGTCGGAAGGTTTCTCGCCATTTTGGACTGTTTCCCTAAAACCTGCACTCGCCATCTTTAATTTCAAAATAGCGGCAGGAGTCGGTTGCAGGTTTCTGGGTATACTGTCAGTTCTTGAAAAAGCACACAATAAGGAAGAAATCGTAAGTCACAATCTTGGTCTATGGGAATCCCCATGGCTTTTGAAATACCAATATTGGGTGGTGTTTGGTAATTTCAAGCTGTTGAAATCACCAGCCGCCATCTTGGGGTTTATAACGACGGCTGTGTTGATTTCTGGCCTATCTGTTAATATTCACATTTAATGATATTAGTTATTTTTTCGGATATCTCTTTTCTGAAAGCTCAACATATCAGCCTAACGGCAGCTAAAAGTAATTGTTTCTTAACGTGACTACAGGGAACCACAGCGAAGAGTTTCTCTACAAACGATGCTCACTTGAACTGTTAACTATTCACTCTTACTTTATCTGCTTCAACTCTTTGGAAAATGTCTTCAAGCGGTACGAAAGATACGCACTGCTCGAAGTTATACAGCCATGTCTGAAACGCATAGATCACTATAAGTTAGTCTTCCCTTTCCACTTTCCGATCTACGCGAGATAAACTTTTCCGCACGTTACGCTTTGCAAATGAATTGTGTCTGATCTGTCAGCAGCCATCAGCGGCGCATTGAACCACCACTGCACTGCGTTGCACCGGTCCCCCTTTCGCTCCACCATGAACCAGATATAGATGACGGTCCAGTAAGCAGCAGAGTTTTCCAATGAATAATATTAAGGACACACTTAGTGACTCTGCCGTTCGATGCGATATGGCACAAGCAAACTGCAAAAGAGAAAGCGGCGCACTCCTTATTCATGGCCATACACGCCGCACTGACTAGCAAGTAGTGGAAGAATAAGTGCCGTGTGCCCTTATCTATTCTGTTCCTACTACAACAGTACTTGAAGAAACTGGTGAAAGTGATAAAGTGTTCCCGGAGCTCGGGAAAGACTAAACCCGATGGATAAAGATACCCTCCTGGCCGGGTGAAGCTGAGTACGAGGGAACAAACACTCAGCCTTAGTTTTACACAATGAAAGGACTCTAGGGATTTTACTTTAGCCTGTGGTGAATGCGAAGGGCGTCGGAAAGTGTATCTAAATACATGTACTTTAAACGACTGAGTAGGGAGATCTAGCCTGCGGTTCACCAGGTGCTCAGCACTTCGGTGGAGAAAGTTTTACAACAAAGCTTTCCTTTCTATCAGTCCCGGTTCGGTATATTTGCGGGTGGAACGGTGTATCAACCCTATCGCCCGGTGCCTTGGCTATCCTCGACGAGAAAGTTTGCGCTCTAATCAGATTACCGAATGTTGGTCCACACAATGATGTTGTCCTCCGACGCGGATTCGGGCTGTTAGTACATCCAGTAGAGCAGGTGCTTATTTTCGGGCGAAGGTACACAAGTTAACGCTAGTTGGGGCTCCCATTTGCAAACATAAACAATAGTAATAACGCTGCCGCAATCAATGACGAGAAGCCGAGGGGGGAGGAGCGGGAGGAGCAGGGATGCAGTTTTCAATTTAGTATTCTGCATTACAAATAGAAGTTTGCATTAATTATCATCCGACTCTATTCGAAAGTGGATGCACGGTTATGGTTTCAAAGTTAGAAGCAGTTGAATGCTTATACAGTCTGCCGGCATTGTTTCGCGTTTTTGCGGAATAAAGCCGTTTCAGCCGTCGCTCATAATTTGTGTAAATTAGGATGGAAAAAGTTTACCGCGTCACATTTCACGTGGATCGAACATTGACCTAACCAAACCGCCAATCATAAACATTGTGATGACTCATGATAGAAACACGAAAACACTGATCCCCTTACCGTCACAAACCCTCGTGGAGCACAATTTCATTGTGACCGGCACAGAAAGCATCCTCCGAACATAGCGAACCCGCCTCGACTAGATGGCATCATGTGTCACTATTTACTAGCAGACACCACTACAGTTATTGCATTCACCCCCCATCGGTTTTGATGTAAATCAATCAACTTTCGAAACCATATCGAATGAGAAATCAGTACAATAAACGAAGCATGGAAGAGAAATTATTTCCCAATGTAGGAAATTGAAACCATCGCGAATCGACTGTGAGTTTGTTGGAATTGATTGCGATGCGTGTGCAAGCTTGGCCGTATGTTCAGGATAACGTATGAATAGGCAGAACAACAGGTTTAAACGTTTAGCGGTTGAAGAAAAAACTATTATTTTTTTACGGAAATATGTGAATTTTGATTGACTTGAAAGCTATGATCCCCCTGGTACATTTTTGCAGTTGTTTTTGTTATTCTCATATTTATGCCAATATGTATGAATATTTGCAACGAATAACTTTAGCAATTGAAAGATAAAAGCATATTAGTTTTCCTAATTTGTGTATGAAAACGTTAAATATAATCAACCTTTATGCTGTGCTGGCATAGCATAGCAGTTTGTAGGTTATTTTGTAAGCAGATAAAAAAATAGGATAAATGAACCTATACTGGACTTCTTACATTCAGTGGACTATTTGCAGGATCAACTCAAGTTATTAAAAAACTCGAGGGATTTCCAGAAAACTTTCATCACGAAACATCTTATCCAGCCAATCTGCATCAGAATCACGAGAAATATTTATAAATTACGGTTTTTGTTAAGAGAAATTGAGTTAATTTGACTAGTGGTCAACTTCTATTTAAAGGGGTCTACTATAGATTAATTTACATTATGTGATTGTTTTAAAACGAATGTTTATTTCTGAAAATTACTTCTAACATGATAATAACTGACCCTGAGAACAAATTTAACATAGAAAAATTGGAAAAAAAGTAGGAGGGTGGTATTCAAGACACGACCGCATGACGTTGACTACCGTATTCTTATAAAAAAAAAAATATTCCATTGAAGCAAATAGTAGAGGGAATTGCAACGCTTCTTTTACAAAACTTCTGTAACAAAATTTCGAGGCACCAAAAGGTACCAGTTGCCGATTATTCTCGTTTAGTGGTTATTCCGTCCAGAATTCCAGCCATTTTGGTATTTTGCAGTAGCCATTTATTACTAAAAGCCACCAGCATAACGGGTGAAACCGGCACGAGATGAACGGTACTATTTTGTCTTTCCTCCTTTCAGCTGCTAACACCTAGCGCTGTCGTGAAATTAACATCAACACAAACATGCATTTTTGCAAGGTTTTTTCCGCTAGCAGCAGCATTTTGTAAAACAGAAAATTCAACTAACCGCTTCTATTATAGGTTTTTTCCGCTAGCAGCAGCAATTGTAAAACATAAAATTCAACTAACCGCTTCTATTATGAAACTGCGAGGCACCAAAAGGTACCAGTTGCCGATTATTCTCGTTTACTGGTAGTCCGTCCAGAATTCCAGCCATTTTAGTATTTTGCAGTAGCCACCAGCATGACGGGTCAAACCGGCACGAGATGACCGGTACTATTTTGTTTTCCCTCTTTTTAGCTGCTAACACCGAGCGTCCGTATGTATCCGGTACGGTTTAATAATGAAACTGATGGGGTGAAATGTTCAAACGATACGTTTTATACCAAGGCTTCGCCAGGTAATTAGAAAGAAGGAGGGGCTACATAGATGATGGAATGGTAGAGACAAATGTTTCTTGAAAGCTGCGCCGGCCGCTGTCGTAATATTAACACCAACACAAACATGCATTTTTGCAAGATTTTTTCCGCTAGCAGCAGCATTTGGTAAAACAGAAAATTCAATTAGCCGCTTCTGTACCAAAATTTCGAGGCGCCAAAAGGTGCCAGTTGCCGATTATAGTTTCCTGGTTAGCCCGTCCAGAATTCCAGCCATTTCAGTGTTTTGCAGTAGCCATTTACTACTAAAGCCACCAGCATAACGGGTGAAACCGGCACGAGATGACCGGTACTATTTTGTATTTCCTTCTTTCAGCTGCTATCACCTAGCGTCCGCATGTCACTGGTGCGGTTTTGGAATCAGAATGATGGGGCGCCGGCCGCAGTCGTAGAATTAACACCAACAAAAAGATGCATATTTGCAAGGTTTTTTCCGCTAGCAGCAGCATAAACATCGGAAACAGAAAGTGACAACAAGAATAACAACAAAGTCAGATCGATTGTATCCGTTAGTGTCGACTGTGCTTGGGAAGAGAGGTAGTGATAGTGTATCTCAAACAATAGTTTGTTTTTGTTACATAAATTTAACCGTAAAAGAATTTCTGATCGATTGATGCCAAAACCTCGAAAACCTGATTATAGATGACTGCAAAATAAGCGCTCAAAACCTGACCACTTTTCTCTGGTTCTCCCTGGTTGAATTACTAGATTTTCAAATTTAGGGGCCTAACTTCGATATAGATTTTAGTCAACGTCAAAAGAAGGTGGGGCTACATAGGTGATGGAATGGTAAGGAAAAATTTTTCTTGAAAGCTGCGCCGGCCGCTGTCGTAATATTAACACCAACACAAACATGCATTTTTGCATGATTTTTTCCGCTATCAGCAGCATTTGGTAAAACAGAAAATTCAATTACCCGCTTCTGTAACAAAATTTCGAGGCACCAAAAGGGGCCAGGTGCCGAATATATTTTTGTTTTTGGTTAGTCCGTCCAGAATTCCAGCCATTTTAGTATTTTGCAGTGCCATTTATTACTAACAGTCACCAGCATAACGAGTAAAACCGGCACGAGATGACCGGTACTCTTGTCTTTCCTCCTTTCAGCTGCTATCACCTAGCGTCCGCATGTCGCTGGTGCAGTTTTGGAATCAAAATGATGGGGCGCCGGCCGCTGTCGTAAAATTAACACCAACAAACAGATGCATATTTGCAAGGTTTTATCCGCTAGCAGCAGCATTTTGTAATAAAACAGAAAATTCAATTAGCCGCTTCTGTAACAAAATTTCGAGGCACCAAAAGGGGCCAGGTGCCGAATATATCCATGTTTTTGGTCAGTCCGTCCAGAATTCTTTCAAGATAGCGTCCGTATGTAGCCGGTACGGTTTAGTAATGAAACTGATGGGGTGAAATGTTCGAACGGTACGTTTTATACCAAGGCTTCGTCAGATAAATAAAAAGAAGGAGGGACTATATAAGTGATGGAATGGTAAGGAAAAATTTTTCTTGAAAGCTGCACCGGCCGCTGTCGTAATATTAACACCAACACAAACATGCATTTATGCAAGGTTTTTTCCGCTTGCTGCAGCATTTGGTAAAACAGAAAATTCAATTAGCCGCTTCTGTACCAAAATTTCGAGGCACCAAAAGGTGCCAGTTGCCGATTATAGTTTCCTGGTTAGTCCGTCCAGAATTCCAGCCATTTAAGTGTTTTGCAGTAGCCATTTACTACTAAAGCCACCAGCATAACGGGTGAAACCGGCACGAGATGACCGGTACTATTTTGTATTTCCTCCTTTCAGCTGCTATCACCTAGCGTCCGCATGTCACTGGTGCGGTTTTGGAATCAGAATTATGGGGCGCCGGCCGCTGTCGTAATATTAACACCAACAAAAAAATGCATATTTGCAAGGTTTTTTCCGCTAGCAGCAGCATAAACATCGGAAACAGAAAGTGACAACAACAATAACAACAAAGTCAGATCGATTGTATCCGTTAGTGTCGACTGTGCTTGGGAAGAGAGGTAGTGATTGGCTGCGCGGTATGATTTAGACAATCGATATTAATTACCAATTTTTCAATAGTGTATCTCAAACAAAAGTTTGTTTTTGTTACATAAATTTAACCGTAAAACAACTTCTGATCGATTGATGCCAAAACCTCGAAAACCTGATTATAGATGACTGCAAAATAAGCGCTCAAAACCTGACCACTTTTCTCTGGTTTTCCCTGGTTGAATTACTAGATTTTCAAATTCAGGGGCCTAACTTCGATATAGACGTTAGTCAACGTCAATAAAACCCTGATTGACTGAGGTGAGGGTCCATTATAAGCCTTTTATTCAAATAACCGTGTTGCATATTCGGCTATCCTTTATTAATAACTTTGGATGGATTTGACCGGTGGGTGGTACTCTGCAGGACGTGGTCCATCCAAAGTAGTTTTACCCTACGTTCACGCATACGCAAATGACAGACTTTGTTTATAGGGTAAAACTACCTTGAATGGACCACACTCTTCAGTGGACCACCGATCAGATTAACTCAATTTATGCGGAAACTCGAGGGATTTCCAGAAAACTTTCATGGTGAAACATCTTACCAAGTTAATTTGCATCAGAATCACGAAAGGTATTTGTAAATTCCAATTTATATCAAGAGATTAGATACAGTTTTTTGTCAGGGTTGTCCACTGAAGGAAGTGGTCCTTCCAAGGTAGTTCTACTCTCAATATTAGTGAGAAGAAAATATCAGAGTGTAATTGGTCATATTAGAGCATTTTAAGCAATAGTGGACCTCCTTACTTTATTAACCCTTAGTGAGTTTTTGCATATATTGGGTGAATTTGTCCACTATAGGTTAATTTATTTCAGGCTGCTTTCTAGAAAACCGAAGTTACAACCAGACTTCCCGTGCACGCGTTTTTTTTTTAAGCGACGAGAGAAATCTTTCTCTCGCTCGTAGAATTTCCATGCATGTGCGACGAGATGAGACACGTCACATGCAATTTGCAGGTTGCTCTTTCGCTTCTCTTTCGGTTCGGATTGCGATGCGCAAGGCGATGTTTCATCGCACTACGAACTGAGCGAGACGCCCGTACTGTACATACTTGATACAGCTCGTGCGCTACAGCTCGTGAGACTTTCTCGTGTACACAGATTTCCTGTACACGCGCTGAAACGACGAGAGGTTTCTTTTCTTTTTTTTTTCTTCGGTAAGAGACTGCGGCGCACCACACGTTGTCTTATCGCTTTACGAACTGCGCGAGACGCCCGTACTGTACTTTAATGAAACTGTATATTAGAGAAATGACAAAGCACTCACCGTTGAGGAAACTGTCAACATCAAAACGGGCGAGCTGTATAATTTTGCATTGCCGTTATCCGTTTTGATGTTGACAGTTGCCTTAACGGTGAGTGTCTCTGCGTCTCTCTGGTGTATAGGCTGCCTACCGTACCTACATACGTTATATGCCGTCAGACCCTTCTGAAGGTGTATTAATCGGAAGAATTCATAAAACTATATTACTACGATCAGATTATCACGAACCTTCAGAACCTGATTTGCAATAGCTATACACTAAGGTCGCTTTTACGCGTTTTTTTACGTGGATTCCGGAATTTACGCGGTATTTTTTTTTTCTTGCGGATTTCGGTTCCTCTTCACTCGGATTGCAGAATTTACGCGGGTTTTTTTTTACGCGGATTCCGGAATTTACGCGGTTTTTTACGCGGCATGTATCCCCCGCATAAAAAGCGACTTTAGTGTACTCAATTCGAAAATTCTATCCAACATCAACATGTACTAGAAAATATAAACAATTTCAATGGTTTTACTATTTTTAACTCCCGAAAAACTTATGTTGTAATTTCAAACCACATTTTTTATCCTTAGAACTACAAAACAGAGTTCTTTCATAAGATAGTCAATGACATCTAAACCGACGAAAGGAACACTTCTGTTAACCAACGTAACACTCTGCATCCGGTGCATTTTCGTACCGTTAGCATAATAAGTATAGTAACAAAACGTTCTTATTTCATGTAAACAAAAGTCGGATGAATTAATCATAGTATTTTGAATTGATAAATAAATGAACTAGGTTATATCATTGATAATTCTAACGGTGTTTTGATGCATGCTGCTATAACACCGTTAATGAAAAAAACATAAAATCCCCTGCCTGTTTCCTTCTGCGCAAAATCAATTTCCTTCTCGCACCATTAGCACAAAGCAACATGCGAGGCAAGCTCGCGAGACGAGCTCACGAGAATTTGCACGCAAGCTGTCTCAAGTACGCGACGCCCATGCACCGCACTCGTTAAGTTGAGAGACGAGATATCTTCGTGTACGTCGCAATAAAAATTCCCATGCGACGAGACATGGCTCGTACGAATGGTAAGTTTTCTCGCTCGCACGCTGCACACAGCACGAAGCGACTGAATGAGAAACGAGACTAGTAGCGCAAAGCACACTGTCTCTTCTTTGTGCGAGCGAGATTTCAGGAAGTCTGGTTACAACCTTGGATTCAAAATGGAATCTAGAGTCATTATGATAGAATAGTAGGTCCGCAGTCGATTTCACTCTTCCGGGTGTTATCTTGGATACAAAAATACCCACATGGGACAGTATTTGACTATTTTATTTTAGTGACAAAGAGGGGACTAAACCAAAGGATTTTCCATCATATTAAGTGAAATTTTAACGAACTAATTTCCATCTTTACAACGACTTTTCACCCGTCAACATTCAAGTTCATTGAAGGCAGACATTGTGTGCAGCAATTTGTTCAAGTCTGTATCATATTTTTCGCTTTCTCAGGTGTTCCCACTATCTACCATTTTTTAGGGAAAGACTTCATATTTTAGTAAACCATTGGAATACTGTTCCGAAAAAATAGAAGAGAGAAGAGCTACTGATGATAATAGAAGAGCTTCTGATGGTTTCTGGTGATTCAAGAGAAGTTTAGTTATGTCGCATATCTATAAAAAGTAAGGTTTTGAGATAACACTAGATCATACATTTCAAAAAGATTTGTCTTGAAAAAACTCGGTTTCGAAAATTTTATGCGCATTTTTACAGAATCAAATAAGTAAAACTTTACCCGCATTGAGGGTACATCAAAGGAACTTTGATTGAGCTCAAATTTTGCATGGGATTTTTTTCCGAAAATACAATTCCAGAAACTGGAATTCGCCATCTTGAATTTCAAAATAGCATTTCTCTGCGAGCAGAGAAGAACAGAGAAACAGCACGATACTGCGAGAAAGGGTGTAGTGTAGCGGAACACGCAACTCTAATGCTGAACAAGAATTAAACGGTGCATATTCACTTTACACTTCTCACGTATTGAGAAGAATACCAAGCATGTGAACGATGTACAACTTCATTTTCAGGTCTGATCGGTCGAAACCTGCGTTTAAAACAAGGTTCTACATTTTTGAAAAGATGAATAATTAGCATCATAAAATCACAATTTCCGTATTTTGCTAGACGCGTAGCTTCCAATCGATTGCTGTAACCAGAAAGAAATTTCTTTAAATTTGGCTGAGTTCAAAGTTAAATGTACAGTTTTCGTGACAATCGCAACGATTACAATTCCAATTTATATCCTCTGTCAGACGCCGTAAGGCATAATTCTACGTCAAAAAATGACACGAGCAGGTCACAAAGCAAATTTTATCGGCATCATTCAGTTCCACTTAAAGTGTGCAAATAAAACAAATACAACACAGTTCGAATTTGTTCGGTTTTCTAACCATAAATTACACCTGCCAGATCGACAGGTACTCCAGCACCATTGCGCATAATTTTCTTTGGGTAGCAGACGACAAATTCGATCTACCACGAATTAAAGCCCAACACGAAACTTTATTTATCGCGTGGCTTTGTCTCCTTCGCTATGACCAGACAATGCACAATAGTCCAGAAACCGAATTTAGGGGGAAATTTAGATCTTGAGCCCGATAACAATATCTAAGAGAAAAACCTTTTTCCACCAAGTTGTTACATATGATATGGTTTGAAAACTATCAAAAAATATGGTGACCAAGTTTTCGATGAAAACAATTTGCAATGTTGACATCTCATTTCGACTCAAAGTTATTTATATTTTTAAATGAATAAATCTGCGGTTGGCAAATGGCTAACTGACAGTTAGTATTTAGAAATATTATGTGATTTCATTCGATTGCAGCAGCTAAATGTGTTTGCTACGGTAAGGCCATTAGGACGAGGGAACTTTCTTTCTTTTCCACATCGCAATGCATATGGGCAACAAGACCCCATACGTTAGCCAGCTTCAACGACGCGACATAGCAGCGCTATTTGACTTCCGCATGTCACTATCAATGTTCAGGCAGCTTCTTCGTAGACGACAATACTCGGTATTTGGTAAAGTGCTCTCTTTGTAATTATTAGCAACAGGCTCGGAACATTTTATCATCAAGACCACCAATGTGTCAGATAAATTAAAAACATAACAATAAACAATAAAGGATATATCGAGCAAATTGGACTCAATATAAGGAAAAATTGTCTAAAATACACTAAGGTCGTTTTTTACACGATGGATGCGTTTCAAATTTGTATGGTCCCGCGTAAAAAACGACTTTTTTGAGTTGTAAATATAACGAAGAAAACCATCCTTAAACGTTTGAACTTCGTTTGAATATGATAGTGGCCAATCTAGAGACCAAAATGCAATATTTTAAATTTTGAGTATTAACACCAAAAATTGTGAATTTTTTTGAAAACTGATATATGATTACTTGTGGCCTAAAACGGAAAACGTGATTGAAATGAGGTCGATATCTTGTACCGTTTTTACGTAAAGGAGGAAAGCAACCCGCGTAAAAAAAAACCGCGTAAAAAACGACCTTACTGTATGTTAATTTTTTTAAAAGCATGATCAAAACCATAATGAATGAATACATTTTGGAAATGAAAGCACACAAGTTTGACTTATCGGTATTTCTTCTTAAGTTAAGAAATAATTCGTTTGAATTTGTTCCAAAAAGATCGAAAATCGATCAACTGGTTCAAAAGTTATGAATATTCGAAAATAAAATATATCGAATGAAGCCGTTTTCATGGTGACCCTATTTCAAAACTGATCACCCTAGTGACCCAACAAAAAATACGGTTTGATTATTTTTGACGAAGATCAATCCATGCAATTTTGAGCACATTTGAACTACTTTGAAGAACCAGTTCCCGAATAGGGTGGCCATAAAAACGGCTTTATTCAATATATATTAGTTTCAAATAGTCATAACTTTCGAACCAGCAGGTCGATTTTCGATGATTTGGATCTAATTCAAGGTAATTATTTTCAATTTCAAGAAAAACCACCGAATTTTATAATTTTGGTCATGTTCTTAAATTCAATTAACTCAAATGCAAAGAATAACATTTTCAAATGTGCTTTTCAAACTGAGATTAAAAGTTTTTTTTGGTTACCCTTAGAAGGAATGATAAACAAATGAAAAAGGCAACTTTTTTATGAAATGCATCTATAACTTTGAGTAGAATTGAGATCTCCGATATCAGCATTGCAAATTGTTTATCTTGAAAAGCCATAAAAGTCATCCAAAGTTAGTTTTCGCAATGACCACAAAATTAACAAGCTTGTAGGGTGTCACTTTCGTGACAACACCAACGGCACTTCTTAGCGCCCCATTTTTTGGAGTGGTTGAATTATAATCAAATTGACTATGAGCTTCAACCACTTCACTATAAAAAAAAATGTTTCATAAACTATCTCTATCCATGATTACAATCCGTTTAGCGGCAACAAATTTATAAGCATTTGAAATCTTACATTCGCCCGTTTCGCTCAATACTCGAATACTCTTCTAAATTAAGACGTAATTTTACGTCAAAACTTTGATTGCACATGTGAATCATTTCGCATTAATTACAATATTTACGAAATAAATAAAGCCTTATAGTGAGATTAGCAGTTGAAAACAGAAAATATTATTTCAAGGGAAAAACGGTTTTTTCAGTCTTAAGGGCGTATCAAAATGCTACTATGTCTTATTTCCGACGTTTCTGCCTTTGGGCTTGGCCTTCTCTAGGGGATATAAAATTATACCGTTTTTCGTTCAGCGTTTAGAGCGTACGAAAAACGATACAACTTTATATCCCCTGGGAAAGGTCAAGTCCAAAGGCCGAAACGTCGGACATAAAACATAGTAGTGTTTTGATACACCCTTAAGACTGAAAAAGCCATATTTCCCTTGAAATTTTATGTTACAGTGCACACTGGGCCAGAAATGGAATCTAGCGGAACGAAATTATTAGCGCTCTCAGGGCTTGACCAATCGGTCTCCGATCTTCTACAAAGTCTCTTGGTATAGTAAGGGCTTCATTTTGGATTTTTGGATTAGTTCGGAATTCAGCCGTGAAGGTTGCGATGCTACACTTCTTCCCTTACACGGTATAGCTTTGCGGTTTTCGACGAAGTTGTAGATCTCAAAATTCTATGAAGCTTTACAGAATATACAAAATTTCTAACTCTTCAAGTTTCAGAGATTTAGAGATCTTTATGAATCTAGTTCGCAACGATCCGAAGTATGTTGATTAAGGAAATTGCATATTCTTTGGTGATTTTAATGTTTCGAATCACAAAACTATTTCAAAAAACGTAAAACTCAAACAAACTCATCAAAACTTGTAAATTCCCAAAAAATTTCAAGAGACAGGAATTTTGTTTCTTCTACGAAGTTACATAAAATTTTCTGATCTAAAACTTTGTCGAAAACTGCAGAGCTCTAGCGTGTAAGTATAAAAAGTTGGTGTCGAAGCGTCATCTCTGCGGCCAAATTGCGAACGTCAAGTTGAAGTTCTTATTACACTGAGAAACTTTACTGAAGACTGCAAATAGGTTGGATAGAGTATCAGAGTACTGGATCGTGTATTTCATTCAATAAAAACATAGCAATTGTATTTTTATACGAAATTTATGGTTATATTCAAATTGAAATATCACAAAAACACAAAAAACTTCTTTCAAAATTTCAGAAAATAAAGATTTTTTGATGGACAATTTTTAGAAAAAATCATGGTTTGCTAATACTTGCTAACCTATGAGATATCTAATTCACAAAATTATGTATTTTTTTCAAATTTTGTGTAATATTTTCACTTAAGTGCTTTAAAAACTTCTGTACTCGAAAAAAAACGACGTAATAATTCAATTTCTCTCGAGAAAAAATTTGTAAGAAATTAATTCGAGTGAACTGATAAAATTATCACAATAAAACGTGAAATTCAGACAAATTTTATAAAAACTCGTAGATCTCTTAACTTGAAGAGTTAAAAATTTGGTATACTCTGTTAAGTTTTAAAGAATTTAGAGATCTACAACTTCGTGGAAAACCGCAAAGCTCCACTGTGTAAGGGAAAGAAGTTAGCATCGCAACGCCACCTTCGCGGCTAAATTCCGAACTAATTCAAACATCCAAAATGAAGCCCTTACTATACCAAGAAACTTTGTAGAAGATTGGAAACCGATTGGTCAAACCCTGAGAGTGCTAATAATTTCGTTCCGCTGGATTCCATTTCTGGCCCAGTGTGCAGTGGTCTTTAAATTTGAAAAAAAAAATATTATTATAAATTGTATGGTTATAATTTTATAAAAGATAATAACGAATTTTTGTAAAATTTCTGGTTCATTTGCATATTTAATTATCAATGGCTTCTTGACTATTAGCACTGCAAAAAATTGTGACCTTTTTAGATTGTATATATTAGGTTAACTTAAGCTTAAGCTCACAGTGCTATCAACTTTTTGTTTTCATATCTAATTCATTTTCTACTTTCAATATTAGTGAATTCAAAAATTTTTAAGCTTAGTTTTAACGCTCTGGTTTGAGCTACTTTTTACTCAACGACATAATTTTTAGTCTCAAATTTCTGAAACGTTAATTTTATTTGTTTCTATTGAACCGGATCTAAGTTCATTCCTTAATACAAAAATATATAGCTCTGATCAAGTTACGCAATTTACAATTGTAGGTGTCTTGAAAAAGTCCTCCGTGCGCACGACTATGTAGTGTGAAGTTTCAGTTGTCCCACAGTACTAAACTCGTTCTCTAGGCACAATTTCATGGACATGCAATTTTTCGGATTACCATCGCTCTTCCCTATCAAGAACCTCAAATGCCAAGATGCGTCTAAACATTTGGTACGTTGTATCGTTCACCATTCCCTCGAAGGCAAGCCATTAAAAATTAGTTTCAGCTTATTTTCGTAACGGCTGCTGCGTTCGCCCATCTTGTATTTTAAATATAAATGCAATCAATCGATTTGCAATTTACCCCTTCTCTCCCCCCTACTGGAACGGTCGAAACCGTGCGAAGCGAAAGACCGTTATGATTTGTTGGTGGTACTTACTAGCAGCAGTATTATTTCCTTGAAATCCATGTTTTATCAACTCAGATCGTCTACCATTTTTTATTTATTATCTGAAAAAAAGAGAGAAAAAGATAGAAAAAATTACTTTATTGAATATTGCCTCGATCGACGATAAAAGCACTGTTCGCTCGGTAGCACCACTAGCGAATCTGGTTTGGTTGATTGTTGAGTGCGATAAAAGGAAACTGCCAGCTGAAAGTGGGGTCAGTATTGCGCGCTCGAATTTCCATTCGCCTGTCATATGCAGAAGCGAACCAAACACCGGAATGACCAGCTATTCCCGATTCTCTTTGCGGAACTAGGTCCCCTCTACGTGGTGGTCGTTCTCGGACGTTGACTGCGACTAGATGTTTGAGTTACACTTTCGGCGAGGTTCATTTAAGCTCGAAAATTCACAAGTGAGGAAGTCTTGCACCAGAAAGGCATTTTACTTTTCATCGACTTTTCAGTTCCAAGAGTAGCGAAAGGTTTTCTTTTATTTTTTTGCTCGCTTATTTTACCAGGCATTCATCCTGGCGACAGGAATATGAAAGCGGGGATTCTGCCTTTGGCAGAGATTCTCCTTTTTTTCGCTGATGTGGTTTGACACAATCGACGGCATAAATTTGATTGGAAAATGGGATCGAGTTTTATGATTTTATAATTGGCCGCAAGCGTTTGGTGAATTGCGCTGTGGCGGGGATAATTTTTACTGCGCGTCGAAATTGACATTTTTGAATTTTGTTTAATCTTGAGTACAACAAGTGAAGTTGCTATTATTGAAAACGGCAAACACGCAGCGATGCATGGTTTGGTTTGGGGATTGTCAATGTAGTTATCGATTTTTTTTTGTACACCACTCGTAAAAAACAAAACCAGCAATTCTCTGCAGTCCTCAGAAATATACTCAAATAACCAGAAAAAAATCAGCCTATCGCCCCTAGGATTGTTGGTGAGCTCCAATCTGGAATACCTAAAGCTTGCGGAAGGCTAAAGGATGAAGTCACAAAGCCCTCATATAAGAGCTTTGGCAGCCTACGGGTGCGTGATCTCGGGTGTCAGATGGGAGCTGAGGGACATGATGAGAATCAGATACCTTTGCATTATTAGTCTTTCATTCTCGGATCTCGGCAATCTTCTATGCGGGGAAGAATATGGCAATGCTAAATGACTTTATTGCAAATTTTATTGCATGTGGTATTATTTAGTATGCGTGTAGGTAATTTCATTACCGACAAAATAATTTTCTTATATCATTTTTTCCTGTTATTGTTTCGACGACTTTATGTCTAGTTTGATGGCGAAGTTATGGTCTAGATGTCTGGGTATGTGATAAATGAAGGGGCATAAGTTCACCATCTGAACGAAAATTGATCAGTCTCTGGCGTTTCATCTGAAGCTAAGTATTGTTTTAGATGTTCATTTGTTTATTAGATAGTAACTCAATTTAATTACAATTAAGCGAAATAATTTCTTCTGCATTGTTTTTTGAGACAAGTTTTCTGGTTCTAAAACACCATTACGGTGCATAAAAATTGGGTTATTTTGGTATTGCAGCTGAGTATACGCGAATTGAAATAATTTAGTTGTTGAAGGATCAAATTTTTAGTGCTTTTGGGTCTTTGTGATGAGAAGGTTGACTGACAGATGCATAGTACGTAAATTCGGGAATGTGCGCAAATATATGTCTACTTCGAATATGAAGGGGTATTTGTAATAGTTAAAAAAAAAAACAACTATTTAGCGTCTAGTCGATTCCGTTTTTATTTTCGATTATTAAGTGCATTGAAAATAATGTAATCTCCCGTTGACTTTTGTCTTGTTTTGCCATATTACGGATAACAATCCGTTGCGGTTCCGGGCGGTGAAAGGATAGGCTCTTGTTTCGATGTTTTGACTATTCACGACTTCAAAAATTTACACATCATAAGTTTATTGGTAACATGATAAATACTAACTAGGAACTGTATCAAACAAAGCAGCTCTATGAAACAGTAGTTTGTCTGATTTTACTAATTCTTACGTGGTTTATTTGATGTAAGCCAAAAAAGTGTATTTTATCAAAGAGATATTGTAATTTTTCGTCCTCGGTTACGACTGAAAGTAATAAAGACAATTTCGTCGCAGTTGGTTTCAGTTCCAAGAATTACTTTGAAGCTTGAGAAGTGGTTCTTCTTCAGTAGGTGTAATTTTTGTTAAGAATTCAGTTCATAATGTTAAAAATGTCCAGGTGTGCTTACATTAATACTTGCCAAATGGGACCTCTATTTCGTAATTATTATGCTTTCACGTAGTTGCCGTGGACGAGTTCTACACGAGTGTAAGTCAATTTCTGCTTCGGTTGGTGTGAGTCCATATTCCCAACGGACTTCTGTGAAAATGTTCTTTGTTGGCAGACCATCCGATCCGATGCTAAAAGCATTCCGATGCGGGTTGGCGTAAATCCTTCTACGCAGACTGATGGATTCTGGTCCTTTATGAAAGGCAAAGGTTTTTTTTGGAAGCAGTGAGTGGTGAATTAGATTCGTCAATAATGTTGGCGTTCTGTTTGATATTACAGGAATGGACATTGTCATTGATGCTGTTCCGCAATTTCACCTTGTCGGTTTTTTTGTTGTTTTCTGCATTTTTGTGCGACTTTCTCTGCTTACCAAACCTACTTCAAATGAACCCACTCGTTCGGATAAAATAATTATTGTTTGGTTTGACAGAAAAAGTTTTAGAAGCATTGGAAGTAATTTCACATTTCTATAAGTACGAAAACAAAACATCTACGCTTTCCTACAATCGCTTACATATGACACGAAGACTTTTACTTTTTACGGAAATGCAATGACTTTATGCATCCTGCAGGTGAATCAGAAAGATCTGAGGTGAATATGTTGTTCAATACTGGATCTAAGATTAAACCTTGAGGTAAACCTACTCTGGCAGAAAATTCACCAGATTTTGCAATCTGGTAGATAACCTACAGAGTTCGATCAGGTAATTAATATTTAACCGAACAGGTAAAAAAACGATAAAAAGCAAAGCAAAGCCTTGCTGCTACATTCCGTATCGGAACTCGATCTTCCGCTTTTTTCGTGTTGTATATTTTCGTCACTGCTACTATTTTTTTGATATTTTGTGACCTTCTGTTTATTATACACAGACTTCGCAGCCAACTGTTAAGTATACAGTACAATTGCGGGCTAGCGCTAGGATCCTAGTGACACCAACTGTCTCCCCTGAGCCGTGATTCGAACATACGATGATTGGCTTGTTGAGTCAGCATCGAGACCAGTTAGGAGGTTTACGATCACCATCTTCAAATAATGAAATAGGCTATGAAAATTTCTCAACAGTCCTCGAAAGCTTCAAAAGGATTTTCAATATGGTTTCAATCTTTTGACTTCGACTTCGATAACGATTCACACAACATTTATTTTGAAACATTGTTAATGATAAAAGTTGTTTAAATTGGAATTGCTTCGGAAATGCGATTTGTCTACAACATGGCGTTTTACATGCCCTTACAGCTGGCATTTTTCTCTTTCACTGGACATCTGTTAATTGTTTAGTGATAGACATTTAACTTATCACACACAGAAGACACTTACTGAATTCACCCTAATATTATAATGAACACTGAGCACAAAAGTACGAAGATAGATCACAGGCACGATATCAGTATCTGAGAGGATCAGTATCAAGCCGATTGCCTAACAAGGAAGGTTAAGACACAGTCGCGCGTGCGCTATATGTAAAATTTCAATAAACGGCTAGTTTTTCGTATCTCAGATAATAAAATAGTTTGATTGAAAATAACACAACGTAGGAATTATATATTCGTATAAGTAAAGGTCACTCTGGCTCAATCGACGAACCAACATTCCCCATCTATATGAGAAAATGTTGAATCATGGTCATGTCGTTAGCAAATATGACGTTGAGTGATCTGCTTTTCACCTCCCTCGATTTTCTTATATAACTCTATATAACCCGCATATTGCACATAGTATTACAATTTTTTGGATTAATAATCTGATTGTTGCCAAAATAAATTAAATACTATAATAGAGGGTATCAAGTTTTCTTATCGGTATCGCCTCATGATTTTTGTTTCACAAGAATTATTACATTCTTGGTATCACAAGTGAAAAATTTATCCATATTTTAAGTTAAATACCCTTATTATGGTCCCTTGTCGTTTCGGCCAGTAAACGGCATTCACCTCTAAGGGCAATTTAGTAGGAAACTAAGAAACAAACGTTGAAAGTTTTTTTTTTGAAAATAATGAATTCAGAAGAACTAGTTATCACAAAAGATGGAACTTTTACCTTTTTGAAAGCATTTCCATTTTGAAATATTATATTACCAATACAGGCTATCCCACATAAAACTGCATCACGGAAAAACGCTGTAGGAAATTACCCACTGGGTATTTTATCTTGAAAATTGGAGTAGAAGTAGTTTGAAGTGTATTGTTTACACTGTATTTTAATTGATTTTGCGCAAGCACCTGGAAAATCGCCAACGCTCTCATAGGCACATTGGAATACGACTCGGAATCGTGCAGTCAACGGTGAGTTGTGTGATTAAACGTTAGTACGAAACTCTGAGCATCTAACGGAAGAAGAAATGCGATCAGAGATGTGGCTTTTCGCTTAGAAAGCCAAGCCAAGGGAATGACTGCATACACACAAAGTGCAGAAGGCTTCAGATCGTGACGAACGTCAAAATACAGTGGGAAAATCACGATCCCGAAGTCTCATGTTCCCACCATGGATGTTAAGACATACGTTCCGGCAGCTTCCGGGGCTACTGTTCTTCACCGCGCAGCACAAGTTTGATATTCAGAAGCAGAAACTTTTAAAGTTGACCAAGAAATATCCGAATTGGCTGGCGATCTGCTCATGTGGCAAGAACACTGTAAACCTGTAAAACCTTAAACGGGAAGATCTACCTCAAGAAGTGTCTACAGAAGCGTTGGCTCTATCTGTTGGAGCAACACTAGAAATCTACGATATTCTGGCCGAATCTAGCTTCGCGCCAGTATTCAAATTATGTCCTGGAGTGATACGGGGTTACTTGCGAAAACTACTGGGCTATTACAAAGCAGGCCATACGAAAGCAATAGTGAAAGAAATAGTGAGTTTCCATACAGAAAAAGCTGCTGCCAGATGTTGTACAAAACCTAACAAGTGGTGTTAAGCTTAAGGTGCGAGCGTACGTTTAGGGTGGGGGGGGGGGGGGGGTGCGACATTTGGACGCTAGACATATGCATATTAGGCATAGTATGCCACAAGGCATAATGGACGCGGAGCCGAATGGACGCGAGGCTGAATGGACGCAAGGCCGATCTCGGAGCTGGTTCAACAGAATTAACTTTTTTTTAAAGAAAAATTTGTATTTTGTTGATAACTGAAACTTTTTGGAACATCTTAAGTTGATCAGAATAAGTTAAGATCTAATTTAAGTGAAAAAACTAGTTTTGAGTTGTTTTTAAGGAAAGACAATTCCTCCAAAGATAAGACCTAGCAATTTCGTATCGTTGGTGAATTTTTATGAAATCGATAGCTCTACAATTTTTCCGAGGACAGAAATTGAACACTTGGTAAAATAAAAAAGTTGATTTTTCTAAGTGTAATTCTAGTCTAATCCCATGCTTTCACGCGAGCATGACAGCTCCCGTGGTGTTGGTGAAATTTCGGTTTCCGAATTTTTTTTTTATGCCAAATGACTTAAAAACGCATTCAACGTCGAGAATTGGTGTCATCTGAAAAAATGCTTTGTTGAATGCTTTCATGTCATTTGCAGAATCATATACGGGAGGTGCATGGAATTTGAATATTTGAAAAATGTTTTCAATTCCAAGTGTCTTAGAAGTACATGAAACGGTGGAAGCGGATGGAATATGCTTTTCTTTATTTTGTTTGAAAAATTTACTTTCTAGGACACTTGTACTTGTTCTTTCGAATGTTGTACCAGACAATTTATTCGTTTCATTTACCACAATAATGTCCTTTGCCAACACTTGATCGAACACACAGTGCTCTGGCTTATATAATCGGACAATAGACTGTATCGATATTATTCAGCGATAATGAGAGTATAGGGATCTCATCAGATACACAACACAATTGACTCGTTGTTTCTGGGTTTGCGTCGTTTTGACAGTTCGACCATGTATTTTCTGTCAAGTTTACATCATAGAACGTGAACGTGCCCATTGGCTGAAACTTTGCATAGACGTTTTTATAGGCAAAAGATGCAATTTCGTGCTATTGGTTTAATTTTTTGAAACACAACTCATTTTGAAAAGCTAAAACAATTAACAAAATATTTTTTGAAAAAAAATTAAAAGAACATCCAAAACAGCCCATTTAAAAAAAACTGATTTTTAAATAAAAACTACGAAAGATTACCTGAACAACGAAACCGGTTATGGAGAAATCAGAAAAAAAGAAAGAACAAAGTTATTATTTTCAACTTTGCCAGATACACTATGCCAATCAAATAAACCCTTTTAACTGTAAAAATGTTCTTGATTCCTCGTGGAGTGCTCTATTGGAAATTAAAAATATGTCTACAGTCGAAACGGTTTGTTTTATTGGCATAGTGTCTTTGGCAAAGGTGTAGAAAATATTTTGTCCTTCCAAAAGAACAATATGCCTTCTGAAAAAAAGTAATTAAAAAAAACATATTTTTCTCAAAAAATATTTTTTTTATTTCATAAAATGATACCTTTTTTTTCTTGATTTATTAATGATCGGACTGGTTTCATTGTTTTGGTAATCTTTTGAAGGTTTTATTAAAAAATCAGCTTTTTAAAAAATGAGTTCTTTTGAATAATAAATTTTTAATTTTTCTTTTAACTTTTTTTTTGAAAAATATATTTTTTTAAGTGAATTTTTTTTTGGAGAAACAGAATTATCATCTACATTTTTGTCGAAGACGTCACACCAATCAAACGAACCAAAGTGCTTCTTTTATTTCATACTCATTTTTCACAATATTACGAACCACCCTATGCCGAGTAAATGAACCACCCTAATGAAACATAATGTATTAGATGTTAGTGTACATCATTATACAGGCTATTTCGAGAGATCAGTGATCAATTTCAAAAGATAAATTCTAAATATTTTGAACTCCGCCTTCCACAATTGAAAAAACGACTAAGTCCCAAAGAGTCGATTTTAAAAAAAAAACATTTTTTAAGATGACACCAATTCTCGACGTTTCATGCGTTTTTAAGTCATTTGGCATAAAAAAAATTTCGAAAACCGAATTTTCACGTACCCCCCCCCCCTCTCCTTGGGTGATTTTTCGGTTTTCAATCGCTTTGCGCCACCCTATTTAAAGTCCGATTGAGCTGAAATTTTGCACAGGGTGTTTTTTCGAGCAGATGAACATTTTGTATAGGGTTTTTTTTTTTTTTAAATTCAAGATGACCATTTTGGCTGGCACCCTAGTGCGTATTCTGCAGAAAGTTCGATTTTATACTTTTTTTGCCGCCCCCAGAGCGATGAAAACGGTAACGCAATGCTCAGTTGGTCGCCGAGCAATTTATTTAATTTTTCTTGCCTGCGGGGATGAGCAATTTACAAGAGTTTCTCTGGATTTTTGCTCTGTCAAATAAGGAGCGTTTTTTCGTCAGAGACTGTTACTCTGCGCTCTCTCTACAGCAAATGGTGTGATGCACATTGAATGTAAGCTCGCAGGTGTTAAGAGAGAAGAAAACTGTTTTCTCTTTAAGATGATTATGAGCAAAACAAAGCCTGGTGATATGTGACAACGATATGAGCCGTGAAAAAAAAACGACGAGTCTCGTTTGGTAGTAAGAGAATACATTCCGTTGTTTCCGTAAATGATACTCCAAAATGCAACTGGCATGTTGGCTTATGACCGGATTAGGAATCGCGATTGAGAAAAGGTTCCGAAAAATCGTTAAGTTCTATGTTCATATAACCGGAGGTCGGGGCAAGTGCATACAACTTCTCCGTAGGCCTTCTTTTTGCTCATGGATCACTATAGATTCAACCTGGATCGGCAAATCGTGTAACTTTGATGGCAGCATCTTCAATTTTCAATATTCGTATAATAAACTTGAGATCAGCTTTGAGATTTTTAGAAAAACTTACGTATTGAGAATTTGAATTAATCCCTCGAATATCAACTAGAATGGTAAACCAAGTTTTAGCCAGCTTAAGGTGAAACAGGATTGTGGCCTTTTCCTATACAATTTTGAGGTTAGAGTTCTTTTAACTTTTGTAGTTTGAGCGTAAAAAACTCGGCTTCCACTAAATAAAAAGCACTCAAATTGCTACTTCGAGCATGCAACAGTTGTGAAAACAATTGATCAAATTTTCATGTACGTAGTCTTCATAAATCAAAAAAAAATTAGATTGCAAAATTCGAGTTGATCGCGACCACGTCCCGATTCACCTTAATAATTTTTCAATGAGTTATTACATATGATTGTGAAGGACTGTCTTATTATTGCATCTTGACAAGGAACGAACAAATAATATGTGAGTCACAGACACAATAACCACAGACAATCAGCTAGACTATAACTATTTGTAAAACTATGCTAAAAGCCTCTAATTATGTAATAAATCCCCGCAGTTTCCCCTGAAGATGTCAGTGACCAGTGACAAAACGTCTGATAGTATAAAATAAGTCGTTCTCAATTTTCGTGACTGCTCAGCCGAAAGTATAACACAGCAGCCCAACAGTCGAAAACTCCGCAAAATTTATTGCTCCCATAAGATTGAAAAAAATATCCATTTTATTTGTTCTCAAAAACATTCAATCCTTCAACATGTAGTAAAACTTTTGAAATCTCAAAGCATTTTTTAATAAGCAAACTATGAGAGCTGAAAGTAAATAAAGGTTTGTTTTGGTTAATTTGTTATATTTTTCTGTACTGAATCAAACTTCAGTGCAATAAAAACGACAGTAAAAATACAATAGAAACCCAAATAGGTCTCGAAAATTTTTCAGCATAAAATATAACTTACTTCCCGTAAAGCATTAAATTCAGAATGACGAAGTTATCGGGAAATCGTTTTGAAGTGCATTTCGGGTAACAATATGTAAACAAATTTTCGAAGTTTCAGTTCATTTGCAGTTATTAGCCAAGGAATTGAAAAATTGTAATGATCCTAAAAACCACTTTTCACAAGAGTTGCTGCTAAAAGGATTTTAGGATATAAAAAATATCTAAAATTCCCAATTATCAAGTAAGACTGAACATAACATTCTATTTATCATTCAAAAAAAAAAAATCTTCAGTACAGCCATTATACAGGGTGTTAAGGAGCTGACTTAAAATTATTTAAGGGGTGATAGAGGACCTTATTTGATGAAAAAAACCCCTCTACGCATATGGCCAAAATTGAACTGCTACAGAGTTATTTCATTTTCAGTTTCCGGTAATGTTTGCTTTCAACGAGCTCTAGCACAAGAAGTATAATTGCTAGCTCAATTTTGTTTTTTTTTTTTCGTTGGAAAGCTGAGAAAATGTTGTAATCAATAGAGTCTCAAAAATGTCAAATTAAAGAGAATAAGAAGCACTTATATAGGAACAAATCCGAAATCAGATGTTTTTTTTTTTTGAGAACTAAACAGCAATTATCTCTCTGAAATGTGTGATAAACATGCGATTCGCTGTTTATTAAATTAAACAGTGAAGTCTACTTTACAAGTTATTCTTCGACACCAAGTATCTAACTCTTTTAGTTTAGTTACTATTTCACTTCAAAAGCAATAAGCTGCGCCTTCATTTACTGTAGTAAGATTCACAATTTTCTGCTCCACTGTGTTTATGTAGATGCGTCGTTGACGTCTTGTACACAGCAGGCACTGCATACTAAATCAATGTGGAGCAGAAAATTATCATTTTATTAATCAAATAGGGTCCTCTATCACGCTTTAAAGGATTGTAAGTCAGCTTTCTAACACCATGCATAGTCTTGACAAATTGTATAGTAACAAATCTTTGATTGGAATGCTTCTGAATATGAATTCAAAAGTTAGAGAAGCTCTCAATAACACATAAACTTTCTCTGTGAATCTGTGATCATCATATCTGTGAACTTTTAGTTCAATTAAAAGAACAAGTCGAGACCAACGAGTTGCTGCTCTGTGACTTAATGGTTATGTTTTGCATTGTAGCCAACTCAAATTATCGCAAAGTATTCAGTATTGATTTGCGGTCTTTCAAAAGCATGACTGATGCGTTTTTTCATGCAGTTCGAATTCGAATCAGTCACGAGGACAACGGCGAACACGATAGCAAATGATTACAGGAAGAAATAAACCAGTAAAACTTGTACATTGCCATTTTCTGGGATATTTTCCGTCGGTCAGCAAATGTTAAAATGCACTTCTGGAAGTTTGAGTACTGGAACCATTAAAGTTGAAAAATAAAGGTATAAATTTTAAGATTGGTAGCTCCACAGCTACCGCAAACAGCATTGTTTTGCAACTGAAGTGCTGTTTAACCTTGAGAAATCAATAAACCTCAATTCGCTTTATCTACTTTCGGAACTTGAACATATCGATAAAATATGTTCTACTTTCAAAATAAATTATTTTACAATAAACCTGCCAAAAAATGTATTCCAATATCACCGTTCCCCATGCATCTCTAGAATGTTAATTTATTTTAATTATTGAATCGAATCCATTACCCATACTTTCCGTGGGTCGGGGAAAACCGCTGTCAAAATTGCACCTTAGCTGCCAGTCCAGAATGTTTTGCACTGAGATGGAGAGAGCAACCCAAAAAGTTCATCGTGCACAAAGCGTGTAGCAAATGGCATCCCCCCACAAGTGCCACCGAAAACTGAAAGCCTGAAACCATGGACTAGCGAAAACTCGACGCCTCTGACTCAGCAACATCGCATTGCAGCGGCGGCTATAGGTGCAAGTGACTTGTCGTATTGCCGCCACTTTTCACGGTTCGTTTCGCAGCGCTAGCAGAAAAACCATCGACGTTGGCCGCAGAGTTGCACCTTCGCCACATCCGCCCGGAAAATACAAACAACTTTCAGTTCCGCGGTCGCAATAGTCGACTGTGTATGCGTTCGGTCGCAGTGCGGCGAGTGGAATGAGACAAGGAAAAAAACGACGCCCTCTCGGAAAAGTTGCCTCCCACTGGAGGGAGTGTTGAGAGCGGCAAAGTTTCGCGTTCGATAGCTTCATGGGTTTTAATTAAGATCGCATGGCGAATGGAGCAAGTCATTTCAGCGGATGCAAAGTTTGAAGTTGCTTTTAGTTTCAATTTTGCCGACGGAAGTACGTACAACTTGTTTACAGTTGTCTGTCTGCGCAGGATATATTTATAATTGCAGTGGGAATGATTGCAGAATATAAGAACGGCAAGTGGCGCTTTCGTTGCCACCATGTGAGATGCATTCAGCCATATGCGCCCTGATAGCGGCTGGAAATGGTGCTCTAATTTGCATAACGCCATATATGCAATCTTGTTTCGAACCACGTTGGTTGTTAGCAGAACGGACCAGAATGCAATTTAACGGGCATGGCGTGACATACTGGCATACTGGTGGTACCCAATTTGAAACAATCTTGATCTGCAATGATTCATTTTCTGGTTTTACGAAACTCACTAACATTTCAGATTAATATGTTTAACACAAAAATGCAAAATGAAGTGTGGTATTTCAATATTCTCTTCTATATTACCAAGATAATAAAACGAGCTTGCAATTTGGCAGAGCTACCCGTTCCACTTTTTCTACTTACAGAGAAGAAAATATTTACTTCACACGGATTATCATGAGAGGGGCCCAAACAGGTCCGGACCGTCAACGTAATTCATGCTTATGTTTCAACGCAGTTGATTAATTGAGTGTGGTGCGAAGCGACACAGGTGACACAAACAACGTGTTATAGCAATTTAGAGCGCCGATTGATTTATGAGTCTGAGTGTGGGAAAATTATACGCCTTGGCCAGTTAAATGAGCAGTTTTCGTTCGGACGATAATCACTTTATAACTACCGGCTAGCGTTTCACGGTCAGCACCGTTCTATCATTGCTACCGAAAACAGTCATTTCAACCCAAAACAACACTAATCTCGTTGAAAAGTGCCTCGTTTGATCCAAAATAAAACATTCGGAGACTTACGTACTGACTACGGAACTGAAATGATTTATGGAGTATCATGCACCATTTGGTTTGAGCATTTTTTTTTCCTTTCGTGCACAGAAAATATCGGAGCCATTCCACGAACAAATGGGTCTTCACTTGCCTGTAGGGGCGCCATGGTTTGGTATGAAAAGCAATTACGCTGGTACTGGTTCTTTCGAACACGCTTCGCTTGTTGACGCAACGTAACAATTTGCGAGCCAACAAACCAAACCATCCATTGTCAACCGTTTATCGTTTGCTAGGTGAAAAAAAACGAGGACTTGTGGAGGAGACAGAATGGTGAGCGAGGGTGGAGTTGTCTTTACAACCTTTACAACGACAGCGATTGAACTAAAACAAACAATAAGAGATAAATAACTTTCTATGCGAACGCGGATTTGTTTTGCTGTTCGCCGCTAGTTGATTGGAGGATCCTTGCCGAGTACAGTTAAAGAAAAATTCAAGAACCTTAAAAGTGTACGTGACCTGCAGTTTTTTTTTCTCTCTCGCTCGTTCATGAGAAATCGATGGCAGAATCGTTTGTCATTTGATACATTTGTAAACTTTCAGTTACAGGTTTAACGGTTTCGGAGACTGGATTGCACAACCGTATTTGTGTGAGAATTATATATCTTCGAAGTCATAAAAATTACAGTCCAGTTTTGAGCAGTTTTAAGAGATTGGCAAATTTTTGATCAAAACAGAATTTTTCTCTTCAGAGCAATGCCAATGTGGCAGTAACCTAGTGAGCAGACGCTAGATTCGGTCGAAACAATGGAAGAGTAGTGTGCTTTCAGTAAGCAGACTGTAGTAGTTTTTTTGCAATTCTTCCTCTAGTCCCCAGTAGAGATGGTCGGGTTTCGGGTTTGCAAACCAGAAACCCGAGCCCGACCCGTACCCGACGGGTTCGGGTTTGAAATTTTTTGAAAGTGTCGGGTACGGGTAGGGTTCGGGTTTTGTGAAAAAAATATTTTCGGGTTCGGGTTTGAAAATGTCGGGTTTGGGTATGAAACCCCGAAACCCGACTATAAAATCTATGCAATCTAGGGTTCGGGTTTGAACGAAAAAAAAAAGTTTCAGGTTCGGGTCGGACTCGGGTTTCGACCGAAAAAAAAATCGGGTTCGGGTCGGGTACGGGTTTGAAAAACATCAAACCCGACCATCTCTAGTCCCCAGCAATGACATTCACTTCACGCGAGCAAATTACTTGCCACTCCAATACCTTCTTTCCAAATTTTCCTGTTCTGATACGATTTCAAAAAGATATGTACCCTGTATCAGTCCTTGATTTTTCAAGAGAGCTCTTGAACTTCTTTCGAAAAAAAATTGTTGGATAAAAATCATTTTAGGTGCTAATTGTTTTTGGCAGTTTCGGATGTTATGTTTCGTTTCGAATTTCGCCTAGTTCCAATACTTACGCTACCCACTATAACTTTTGAATCGCTTTACTGAGTATTACAACACACAGTTTGAATAATGCATCATCGGGAATGAGTAGATTCAAATAACTTTATCTCGTGATTCAACCAACCTAGATAGTTGTTATCTTCAGAAAATATGTTCGGGAGGTCAAAGGCTCTTATTTAGTGCACAGTTTGTTTCGACATTCCACGCAGGCATATATCAAGATGGCTTGACAAAGCATTTTTTTTTAATTCTTTTATTTCCAATATTTAGTGGCTAATTTGTGAGTTCGAAATCCAATTTGTGGTAATTCGTGGTTAAGTGGTTTCCGAGAAATTTTCAAAAAACTGAGTCAAGCCATCTTGAAACAGGATTTTTCTTCAAATGAATCGGACAACGATGATATATAGAACAATCGAAAGCTCTTAATTTGTGGTTTACGAAAATGTAAATTTTAAAGTCATAATTATCAGTGTTTGTACAGAAATTTGTGTTTTATTGTTCACGTAGTACTACGTTTTGTTTATTTGTTGATGACGCTGCTGTCCGCTAGTGCTACTTAAAAGCAATCCAAATTCGACGGATTATTTTCGAGCGCACAAAGAAGTATCTCGAATGAAAACCTGGCCAAAATTATTTTCGCTACAGTTTAGTAATATGTTGGAAAATATTTGAGTGAGAAGTGCAAGTGGCTGGTCCGAGTATTGTATCAAAGAGTATGTAACTCTAAATACCCGATCAGAAGAGCATAACTAAAAAAATACAAAATTCTATCAACATGAGATACAAATAACATATTTTGATACAATTTTGTTTTTTTTCCATATAATTTTGATTACAAAATTGAATCTGAATGAGTTATAATAAAAAAACGTGTAATGAAGTAGTTCTGAAACAAGTCTAACTAACTTTTCGTTTTTATCAAAACCTGTTGTTTCTAACAATGTTTGTTATTATATCGCTCTATATACTATCTTATTTTGTTAGAAAGCTGATTACTAATATAGTAACAAATTTTGATATGTATTTGATACTAGTAGAATCATTTCTGTTATAATTTACGTTATTTTAACACCTAACGGGACCAAATTGAAAACACAGCCTGTAAGGTTTCTCCCGTAACAAACCAACAGCTTCTGTTACATTTTTGTTTTTTCTTTCTGACCGGGTATCACGCACATAACTTGATATTTATATTTACATATCCTATGTGGCTTCATTAATGTTATTGAATAGATGAAGAAATACGCTCGTATAATCAGTGTTCGCAAAACGGGCAGCGGAACAAATCGAAGAATTTACAAGAAAAATGATGAAGCAAAATATCTTCATTTTGAATTTTCAATTTGTTGCTCACAGGCTATATGATGCCTCGTGGAACTTACGTAGGTTGGAAAAAAGGCTTTTGGGCGAAGTGTTATTTACCTGGATTATTGATCCTGTGCATCAAGTTAACTTTAAGTTAACTTAAATTAGTTGAAGTTCATTCACTTAACTAATCTCATTCAATCTTTGTTGAACTGAAATTCTGTTTTAAGTATGAGGCAGGTATTCGTCAAAATATGCCATGAACAACATTTTTCAAACGGGTCACAAATGTCAATCCGGACGTTACCGGATGAGATATTTGCGAGGATGTGATGTTATGAATTCCCGTTCCCCCGATGATTATATGATCGGATTCCGCGAGATTTGATAACTCTTTCAATATTGAAAACGCTCGAAAACACGTAAAAATCACTAATTTCGAAAACTTCTTAAAGGTAGCTATAATTTTTAATATCGGAATTTTTATCAACCGGTTGGTTGGTGCATAATATTGATCAATTGTCATTGACGCCTGGCACAACTTGGTTCGATTCCCAAAAAAGCTTGAAAATTTGTCAATGTTTACAGCGCTCCCAGCATATGATAATACCGTTTAACGTTAATCGAGTGATGGTATATTGTGAAGCATTTATTTGAGCTGCAGAAAAAAATATAGCGGCACCTAAAAGCGACAAAAATTTTTTTTCTTGTTTTGGCCAGATTTTTGTTCTAGGTACTCCTCTGTGCGACGGTGCCACTAGTAGCTTAACAGACCCGCGGACAGCAGACATCTTCTTTATTACTTTGCTCATAAGTTAGCACATATGCATGAAAAAATAACAGAAGAGCAACATTAAGTTGGATCCCGGCAGTTTATTTGAACATTTGTTTGAATATTTCCGAAACATTTATCAGAACCTAGGTGATGAAAAAGTGATAATTATTGTTTGCCATTCCTACTGGTTCTGAAAAATAATCCGTCGAATTTGGATTGCTTTCCTTTGAAAGTACATTTTCGTTACCGGTATCCTTTTTGACAACAAATTAACACATATCCATCCTGCGCCTGTTAAGCTACCTGTAATGCAAGTGTGTTGGCTAAGTTCCCCGAATCACGATATTTACCATATTCCCCAAACGCACGCTCAGTATAGCAGTGACAAACACCGCAAACAGCCATCGCCACTAGCGGACAGCAGCGTCATCAACAAATAAACAAAACGTAGAACTACGTGAACAATAAAACACAAAATTCTGTACAAACACTAGTAATTATGACGTTAAAAATTACATTTTCGTGAACCACAAATTAAGAGCTTCCGATTGATCTATATATCATCGTTGTCCGATTCATTTAAAGAAAAATCATGTTTCAAGATGGCTTGACTCAGTTTTTTGAAAATTTCTCGGAAACCACTTAACCGCAAATTACCACAAATTGGATTTCGAACTCACAAATTAACCACTAAATATTGGTGATAAAAGAATTAAAAAAAATTACTTTGTCAAGCCATCTTGATATATGCTCCACGCAGGACTAAATTTATCTCCAAAATTAACTGCTTGGAAATTTAGCGATTACATTTTTTTAGACAAAACCATTCTATTGAAATTTTTCCATTTTTTTTAATTCATGAATCATAGTTTTTTTGTGGTCGTTTAGGTGTCTCTTTTATAAGGTTTAGAGTGATCCGAAGTGACTAATAGATTTTGTGGTCATTTTGTGCTTTTGTGGGCTATCCGGTGTCATTTCATGTTCGGCAATACCCGCGAAGTTTAAATACCTCTTAGTTGATATTATCACCACTGGTGGCAGTGGCTGAATATCGCAACTTTATAGGAAATAAAAATAGCGGGATAATTTAAGCTCTGAATACGGAGAATTGCGTTGAAACTTCTTCTTCTCTTCTGCGTAAACTGTCCATCAACCAGAAAACCACAAAATGAACAACTTTTCTGAGAACCGCAGCATTCTAGGAAATCGGATTCGAGAAATCCGTTTAGGGTAAAACACGAAGAATTGCACACGATAGCACCACATAGCGATGGAATTTCTCACCTGACTTTCCACTATTCAGTAGTCTGAACAACTATGCTGAAGACCGCAGCTTTCTAGAAGGTTGGAGTCGTTATATACGTAATATAAGGCTAAATTCCGAAGAATTGCGAGCACATATTTTTCCGAAGAATTGCGGTGGAATGTCGTACTTATCTTTGGTTAACCTTGGTCTCCTGAACAACTTTGCTGAAGACCGCTACTTTTTGGGTCGTCATAAAAACGAGATTTCTGTCTATTTCAGGAAATGTGGGTTTTTTTCGAACTAATTTCTATTTTCACAACGACTCTTTACCTGTCAACATTAAAGTTCTTTAAATTTTGTAGTTTTTTTTAATCAGGGACGGCGTCACACTATTTTCCCGAGTGGGTAGTAAGAGATAAGGAAGGTTCATGGGCGGCCGGAAAAATCACCATGGCGCATAGGCATGTTTTTGAGTTCTTTCTTCGTTTTTTTTTATCAATTCCTCCTCAGTTTTCGCGACAAAATGGTTGGAGTATCTTACGCTTAAGTTTTGCCCAGAGGCTCTCGATGAAGCGCAGCAAGGGGCGCTCTATTTCCTCCAACGATTGCTTCGAGGAATAAACCGACGGAAAATCCAGTCAGTACATCGCATTTTCGCCCTTATGATATTTTTTGATTACCTACGCAACTTGCGGCAGGCACTTACTATAAATTTCCCCGTTCACGGCCAGTCCGGAGCGAAACAAAAGCGGCTTTGATATCCCCTTCTCATTCATTGTCAGCTGTAGCAGCACCTTCTTGGGGAACTTGGCGTATCAAATGAACTTCAACTAGGAGCTCACTTCCTTCGTGGAAAAAATAAAATAGGAAGTGCCTTGCCAGTCGTTGCCATTCATTTCCGCCAGGTAATTTTCACAGTTTAGCCAGTGGCACCGACCTCCTGGCTAAGCGCACGCACATTGTAGCCACTTTTTCCCCGGGCATCCTTTTCAGCATCCTTGGAGCTTCTTATAGCTCAGGGTCGTCGGCCGTTCGGAACCGGACTTTCTTTCGATGCTTTGATTGTTGTTGATTGTTAATAGTGTTCGACTGTTGTCCACAAAGCGTCCAACGATATCCGTTTTTGACGCGGTGGGACACCGGTTTTTGAACGCGCACACTTCTGAATGAAGTAGCTTCACTGTTTTGCCATCACGGTTAGAGTTCCAGTTATCCAAAATTCTCAATCCAAAGTTTGAGCTTAATCGTACTTCTGGAAAGGCTTCACTTACAGTAGTGAAAGTCTCACTTTTTTGACCAATAAAAAAAAGCACGAGAGTAGCTCTTGAAGTTTTCGAAATTATATTTTTTTATAGCAAATTGCTTAGAAATGCATAAAATGCTCATACGAGTCTGTTTACTCATATCAGGCGGCGTATAACAGTGTCTGATTTAAGAGAGTACCCTACTAAGAACCATCCAGAAATAAACACATGTCGTAACAATCAGTACCGATCCTGGGGGACAAAAAAAGCCTTGGAAACTCGGTATTTGGGGCGTCAGGACCCTACGGGAACCGGCACACGCAGGCATCTAAGCCAGGAAATTAAGAAAGAAAAGGTGAAAGTCGAAGGAAGTGCAGTTGGAGGAAATTGAAGAACGTGAATTCCGAACGGTAGATTCTATCGCGGGAACGATTTTGAAATACCACATCTACTACAGTTACGGTGACAGAGGTGAACGAGGCGTCGGTTTCGTCATACAAGAAAAGCAGATCAAGCGGGTCATTATGTGGAGGCTCATCAGTAATCGCTTATGCGTATTAAGATTCAAGGACAGATTATTGAATTACAGTCTAATCAATGCATTCATACCGACAAATGAGCTCCTCGATGAAACATACATAGTGTCTAAGGCATGATATAAATATTGTCATCAGGGACCAAAATGTGCAGATTTGACGGAACCACTTCGTCTGCCTATTGTTGGCGGATACAGCCTCTATGCTGCCAACAATAAGAATGGTCTGAGGTTGTTGAATTTTGTATGAATTTCGCATGACGTATAATGTCGAAACCTGCTCCCAGATCGACTATATTCGGATTGACGGTAGATATGTCTCAAACGTCATCGATGTACGGTCTTTCCGAGGCCTAAACTGAGACTCAGATCATCATCTCGTGGTAGGAACGATTCACTCCCAGCTGGTTAACGTATAGAAATCGAGCACTTAGGGAAGGATACGGTTGGGCATTCAGAGGATGTCAGCTGTGTAGACATGGAAACCGGCTGAAGATCTGAACGAACAGTTAAGACACATCTGCGATACTATCATCAAAGCAGTGCGAGAAGTGTTGGGCACGACTGCAAAAACCACACGAAACACATGGGTCGATCCGGAGTGTCAAAAGGTGACGGACGACGGGTCTCGTGCAAATCGTGCCTGTCATGTGTTACGACGAACAGCATTTCGAGGTGTTGTAACTAGACGAGGAGGATAGAGGCCGTCGACAAAAGCAGGAGAGAAACTAAGGAGGTTATCAAACTTGCACGAGGTCAAGGAAGTGTCTTGTGAAGAGTTAAAAATCCTAAAGCAGCTGGAAAGGACGACTTCCCAGCCGAACGTTTTAAAGTCGGGAGTGAGCAACAGTTACGTGCAATCCATCACCTCAAGTTAAAATTAGGGTTGAAGACAAACTAACAGAAGATTGGTTGGAAGGACTCATTTGCCCAGTTTATATAAAGGGACATCGATTCTATTGCAGTAAGTATTAAAGGATAATATTCCTGATTTCTGCATAAAAAATTCTCCTTCATATGTTGTGCCAAAGACTGAGCCCGTTACAAGAAGCCTTTGTTGGTGAATACCTGTGTGGTTTTAGAGCAGGATGAACGACAACGGATCAAATGTTCACCTTGAGATAGATCTTCTACTCGTTTCGAGAATACAATTTGCGGTTTTTAAACTTCAAGGTGGCATACGATTTCGTGAAACGCAACGAGTTGTGCAAGATTATGGTTGAACACGGTTTCCCAACAAAACTTATCACTGATTCTTGACGGTTTCACACCATACGTCAGAACACCGGGTGAATTTTTGACCGCGTTTGTGACATTTAATGATATGAGTCAATGGGACGGGCTCTTGAGCTTTCAGTTTTACATAGCCTTGTAAGGTGCTATTCGAAGGGCATATGTTCAGGGGAGCGACACCATCATCACAAAGTCTCACACGCTTCTAGGTTTCACGGACGACATCGGTGTCATCGGTGTTAATCATAGAGCTGTAGAGGAGGTCGACCATATTGTGGTCATCCACCTCAGTTCAGCAACTCCTATCCCAACCTCCACGAGGTGCCGTCTGGAATACGAGTAATTTTGGCGGAGATCGGGTAACCAACCCCGGTGGAATTTGGTCGTATGCTGACTGGGAAGGGGCGTACAACAGCTATTCATGAGGTGTGGGGGCCAAAGACGGGAGAACGTGAATTCCGGGCAGTAGATATTATTGGGGACACTTCAGTACCTCATTTTCTACAGTGGCAACGTGAAAGCAGAAAGAGGAGTCGGTTTCGTGCTAAAACAGACGAAGCGTGTCTCAGATAGAGGCAGATTAGTGACCGTATATGCTTGTGAGGATTAAGGGCAAATTGTGCCTAATCGAATTTTAAAGCTTTCATGCGATTTTATATGGGAAAATCCACTTTTTCAAAACTTATTCTCTAGAGATGTCAAGTTGGCTCTTAAAAAAATATCAAAACATGATATTTGTAGAAAACTTTCCTGGAAAAAACGCTACGATGCTTGTAGAAACAGCTATTCACCTCAAACTGATTGAATGTCTGACGGACGGCTCACCATTGGAATTTTCCAGCAACACTGCTACAGCATGCTGCTATTGCAAACTTGCTTTAGAATGAGAAATAATTTCGCATGGAATTAAGCTTGAAAGTGTGATTTTTGCTCATAGTATCTTCGGGGAAGCCTCCAAGATAAATTCGAGCGATATCATTTCTCATCACATGGTTGAATTGGCAAACAGCAGCACGCTGTAGCAGTATTGCTAGTAAAATTCAATGGTGAGCCGTTCGTCAGATATTCAATCAGTCTGGGGTGAATATCTTTTTTCACAAGCAAGGTAGCGCCTTATGGTATTCAGAAGAGTTTTCCCAGGAAAATTTCCTATAAATATCATGTATTTATATATTTTTAGGAGCCAACTGGACATCTCTATAGAAGAAGTTTTGAAAAAGTGGTTTTTCCCATATAAAATCGTATAGAAGCTTTAAAAATCGGGCGCAAATCGGGCGTTTCACCGATCGATCTGAAAAGTTACACAGTTGCTATAGGACCCATAAGGAACACGATAAGTGCATGGGAGCGAAAAATTAATACCATCGCACACTGTTTCCAAAGCTGCAAAAACGTGATCAAAATTATTTTGACCCTAAAAGCTTGATTTTAGAGCCACAGTGCCTTCAGTAAAGTTATTCCATTAATTATTCTTCATGTTATAGAAGTTACAGTTTTGTGATTAATCCACTTATCAGTGAAAAGCGAATTTCACTTATTTCATTTTTGCATATAAAAATTCATCTTGTTCGACAAAGTTGTAGCACATTTAATAAGAAACAACTTTGTCAAAGACAACATACTTCTATCTGTCTATTTAAATGGACTTATGTAAAGTTTTCTACAAAGTGCCACTAAAAATCAGTTTTTTCAACATATGTTTTAGTAGTGATTTTTTACAATTTTTCAATGTTCTACAATGTTGCTTGCTATAGCAAAATAAACAATATCTGCGAAAAAATTTATTTTTATCTCACATATTTCTCTGGTTTTTGACGATTTTTATTAAAATAATGGATTAATTTACTAACAGATATTTTCAAAATCTGCAAATATGTGCAGACTAAACCATTTCTGTATTAAATTATAACTAAAACATCATCCAATCCAGCAGCGCAGTTTCTTTATACTTGATCTCAACACCAACTTTGAATGAGACAAAGCGAAGGGTTTTCAGATCTGTATCTTTTTTAACCAGTTTTATAACTTCAGGAGGCTCAGCGCATTGCAAACATTCAGAAACCATCTCTTCAATATTTTCATTAGACACGTCGGGATGAATCCTTGATAAGTACATCCAAAACTTTTTTTCAGCTATAGGAACAGTGGCCACTTATTTCGAAAATTTATTTTCGTTCCTTCCGCTGTATTTAGTTTGGGAGTCATCGTTTCACAGCAGGACGCTCAATAGACGGCCAAATATTTTTAGGGCCATGAGAAGATGTTTCAATCGTGCCACCGCAGTTTTGAGGAAGCATCAGTCGATCTACTTTTGTGCTAAGCTTTCCGACAGTTTCGAACAGCAGTTGAAACTGATCGTTTATTGTTGTGTCTATCGGCGCGGCTGGTTTGTCTTCAAGCTTCTCAGCTAAATAGGCTCTGATACTTCTGCCGTTCAGTTCGTCTTTACAGGTTGGGCATATAAAAATAGCTTTGCCTTGACAAAACAAATCTATACGGGCAGGGCCGTTAAATCCACAGCATTGTTGACCAATATGATAATAGGTATAACAGAAGCCACAGCGCACCGGTTCCAGATCGTTGATAAGCAAGTGACATTCGCCGCACAGCTTTTCATCCATATTTCGATTGCTGCTATTGTATTATCACTAGCTAGCAATAGGCTCAAAACGATGCGTTTGTATGGTCGATCGCAATTCACCTCGAAGAACACCAATGAAATTTATATCACAGCGGGTGAAACAAGTTAGTACTTCACTGTCAGTGAATACTGTACAATCCAAATAGTTGAATAACACCAAAAAATCTCACGAAAAACTTGTTTTTTCACCAAAAATAAATAAAAATCAATTATTAAGAACTTAAAAAGCACGTAAACATTGACAAGGTTGCCAGACTTAATAATTATAAGAGATAAAAATAAGCTTTCTTCGGTAAACTCGTGTGTATTATTGTACTAGAAAACATTGTAGAATTTTGAAAAAATTTATAAAATTCTAGAGGAAATTTCACAAAAGTTCGTTTAAATTGACAGACAGAAACATGGTGTCTTCGACAAAAGTTGTTTCTTATAAAATATGCTAAAACTTTACTCAACAAAGTGGATTTTTACATGCAAAAATGAGAAAAATAAATTTCATTTCTCTCTTTTGGGTAGATTAACCACTAAATTCTAACTTTCATAAAATGAATAATAATTAACAAAACAACTTTGCTGAAGACACTATGGCTCCAAAACCAATTTTTTTCGAGTAAAAAGTAATTAGTGTGAATTAGTGCATTATTTAAGTAGAAAATTTAATACTAAACAAATATGTGAGATAAAAGAAAACTTCCTTCGAAGAAATTGTTTGTTTTGTTATAGGAAACAATATTATAGAACATTGAACAATTGTAAAAAAATCACTACTAAAAGTTATATTTAAGGAACTGATTTTTAGTGGCAACCTGCAGAAAACTCCGCATAAGTCCATTAAAATAGCAGATAGAAGAATGGTGTCTTTGACAAAGTTGTTTCTTATCAAATATGCTACAACTTTGTCGAACAAGATGAATTTTTATATGCATAAATAAAAAAAGTAAAATTCGCTTTTTACTGTTAAGTGGATTGATCACAAAAATGTATCATCTATAACATGGAGAACAATTTATGTAATAACTTTACTGAAGACATTATGGCTCTAAAATCAAGTTTTTTGGGTCAAAATAATTTCGATCACGTTTTTGCAGCTTTGGAAACAGTGTGCTTCGCCTTTTTCTTATCACCGTGTCCCAGTCTAATGGCTATCTGTAGTACTTGCATGCCGGAATATTCGTAAGCATCCCTGGATGCACCCAAATGGGGTGGTCTGCTTTCAGATCGACCATATTCTGACTGATGGTTGACTTTTTTCAGACGTTATACTCAAAAGGTCGTTCAGAGAACTAAACGTTTACTCTGATCACTCTCTCGTGGTATTCAAAATCAGCGCCCGGTTTCACAGCATATTGAAATCAAGGACAACGTGAGAGATACGGTTGAACATCCAACGGTTATCATCTGCAGAGTACTCACAGAAAGTTGGTGAGCGAATCGATGAGCTATTTGGAGGGGATCTGAACGAACAGTGGAGACACATTCACAGTAAGATCAGCACAGCGCGAGAAGTGTTGGGTACAGCTGCGACAACCACGCCCAACGAGAGGTTTGATGCTGAGTGTCAGCGAGCGACGGATGAGAAAAATCGCGCCAGAGGTCATATGTTTGCTACGGCTGTGACACGTCATGGCGTGGGAAGATATCGAGCAGCTAGAGTCGCTGAAAAGAAACTCCATCGTCGGAAGAAACGTCAGCATAGGAAGCGTGTTATAGCGGAGGCGGAGGGCTACTTCTCCAGGCACGATGCGAGGAGCTTCTACAAAAAAATTAAAGAAATCAGAAACCGAAACGTGCCTGTGCCCCTGTCATGTGCAATGATAGGAAGGGAAAACTGATCACCGACAAATCAGAGTAGGTCAGAAAAAAGCAACATTTTAGTGTGCTGTTGTACGGCGTCGGAGGGAGCAGGACTGACATTGAGAATGATGGGCAAGCTGTGGAAGCAGTGGATCCACCAACCATGGACGAGGTGAAGAAAGCATTTAAAGAGCTGAAGAACTGCAAGGCAGCTGGGTAGGGCGACAATCCTGTCGAGCTTTTCACAATCGGTTGTTGGCAAATACCAATGTGGTTTTCGAGGGGGACACTCCACCAAACGTTTACCTTGCGATGTCACAATCTGTTCATAGACTTCAGGACGGTTTACGACTCAGTTAAGAGAAATAAGTTATGGCAGATAATGCGCGAGCATAGTTTTCCCACAATACAAATTAGACTGATTCGTGCCACCCTTGATGCTTTCATGACATTAGACGGTTTGAAGCAGGGTGACGGGCTGTCGAACTAATTGTTAAACATCGCATTGGAAGACGTTATACGAAGGGCTGGCGTGCAGAGAAGCAGCACTATCATGACGAAGTCTCACATGATCTTAGGTTTTGCGGACGATATCCGTTATGTGCTCGACGGAGTATCCGGGTAATTTTTAGGTTTCATAAGACGAAATTTCATAGTTCAAAAGTGATACAACTCAGTGGCATCTCAAAATTCATTAAAAGGCATCTTTTGATTACATTTGTTTTCATAACTTACAAGGGGGGGGGGGGGGGGAGGTATCAATTTGGGGGAGTTGAATTTTTCACCCTTTAAATGCCCGATGGGGTACCCGGGTACCCACAAATTGTAATTCTTGTAACTTTGACAATTTTCATCCGATTCCGATACATTTAGCACCAAAAGATTCGATAAATTCTCTACTTTGAATTCAAAGTCAGCCGTGCCTCGAAAGAACTTTCTCATTGCCAGAAATCCGTTTTTTCAGGGATATGTTCCGAAACATTTTGGATTCCAAAATGGTGACTTCCGATACATTTAGCACCAAAAGATTCGATAAATTCTCTACTTTGAATTCAAAGTCAGCCGTGCCTCGAAAGAACTTTCTCATTGCCAGAAATCCGTTTTTTCAGGGATATGTTCCGAAACATTTTGGATTCCAAAATGGTGACTTCCGGTATCTGGACGAGAACCAAAATTGAATAAATACAATCAAATATGGATATTTCCGGAATCGGAATGCTGCCCAGAGACCAGAAATCAACTCCAGAGGTCATTTTGAAATTTGAGTTGATGACTTCCGGTTGCCGGGAAATAGATAAAATTGACCGGAAACCACCTCAGATGAGTAGTTTCATCTGATTCAACGATGTCCGGAGACATGAGAACGACCACAGAGGCCATTTTTATTTCTAAAAATGGCGACTTCCGATTTCTGGAAAAGAGCCAATATTGACCGAAGGCTATTGGATATGGATATTTCCGGAATTGAGATGATGCCCAGAGATCGGAAAATCAACTCCAGACGCCATTTTGAAATTCGAGGTGGTGACTTCCGGTTTCCGGAAAATAGCTAAAATTGACCAAATATATACTTTCGAAATCGAAATGATATCCACAGCTGACAACGACCCTAGCGGCCATTTTCAATATCAAAAATTGGCGACTTCCGGTTTTTGGAAAAGATTGAAAAATGGCCGGACACCACCCAAGATGGGTATTTTCGTAATCGTGATTGAACCGGAAGTCACCATCATGAATTTGGAAATGGCGTGTGAATTGATTTTCGGTCTAAAGGAATCATCCCTTTCCCGAAAATACCCATTTTGGGTGGAGTTCGGCCATTTTCTATTTTTTCTAGAAACCGGAAGTCACTATTTTGATATCCAAAATAACTGATAGGGTCGTTCTCAGATCTCGGTACATCGCACAGTGCGCTGAGCCATAGACAAAAGTCGTTTTTCTTTCTTTTTTATTTGGATGCACCAAGTACCCAGAAGTGTTCACAGATATCTCTTGGGTTGTGAACAAGTATTAGTGGGCTTTGGGAAGCATCATAAATACTAATACAAGCATAGCAAGCGTTAGCGTCCAGAGCAATAATTAGTTTCACATTTCGTGCTAAATTGTCGCGCGTCTTCTAAACGTTGGTAAAACTTAATTACTTCGTGTATTCCAATAACACAAAATGGAAAATAACAATCAAGATTAGTGCAATATATTTCATTGATAGAGAGACTTGGTTTCGATTGCGTGTATGATTAATCGGTATCATGAGTTGGTGAAGGTATTAATCCTTAAAAAACGCGAACTCAAACTTTCGTTAGCGTTCTAAAAAAAGTTCCTCCGAGTTCCTCTCAAAAACAAACATCAAAAGTTTGCTTGAATTGTCCTCTACAAAATATATAAAAGTTAGCTGCAACTTCCTGCAACTCTGAGAGATTTTTTTTTCGTATGTCAATGCCGATCGCTAGTGAAGCGGCAGATATTTGAAAACTGGTTTAACTGCAATGCAAGCAAAAGAACATCATGTTTATTTCGATATTGTCTCTACCAGAAGACACAGTTGAGCATGTTTATGAAAATTTGCACAAGTTTTCTGCTGTATATTGTCCGAAATTGAACTCGAAATAAATAAAAAAGTATTTTATGGAAAAGCATGAAATTTTGTTGGAGTCACCGCTTGCTCTTCCTCGATTCGGTGAGAATAATAATTATGAATACAGCCACATTTCTTCTCGTGAGCGTCCTCAGAAACTTCTTGAAAGCTGCTCAACCAGAATTAAAAAACGGCGAGTTGCAGAGCTCGTTGAAAATAATTCCCCAAAAGAATTAGTATTTGCTGCTACCGTTTCGAACAACTATTCCAATTCGTCTAAAGGTGACCCAAAACTTGACTTGATAATATAATATGCATCATGAAGAATTTTAAATTGTTTGTTATTCTGGTAATTAAATATACAAAAAATAATAAAAATTATACGTAAAAGAATACCTAAAAAAATTTTTTTTTTTGTTATAATTGCGCATAAGTCACTTTTGCAATTATGTAAAAATGAGTGAAACATAGAAAACGCAGTTTTCGTTACAATGTACAACTTTTACAAAGAGATTAACGGTTTCTGGTATATGATGAGTGCGTTGGCGTTTGGGACAGTTTTGTGATTTAGTGTATCACATAAGACTTTTATGCATTTAGTAGCTCTGAAGGTAACGAACAACTTTCCTTGTTACATCAACATGTTTTATCGACAAAATCGTGTAGTTTTGATTTTTGTCCCGTCTTACCCTACATTCAAAGCACTGTGCATCGTCCCTATTCCGAAAGTACGTACTCGTATAAGATAATATTAAGTCTGTTGCTGTTGCTGTTTTCCAGAAACCCGAAAACACCATCTCGACGTTTGAATTGGCACCTACAGTTGGTTTCCGGTCTCTCGGCATCATCTTGATTCTTGAAATACCCATATTGGGTGGTATTTGGTCATATTTTGGTTCATTTCTAGAAACCGGAAGTTGTAATTTTTCAATTCAAAATGGCCTCTGGGGTCGTTTTGCGATATCTGGACATCATTTTGATTCAGAAACTACTCATATGAGGTGGTGTTTGATCAATTACAGCTGTTTTCCAAAAACCGGAAGTCGCCATCTTGAATTTCGAAATGGCGTCTAAAGTTGATTTCGGGTTTCTGGGTCTAATCCTGATCCCGGAAATACTCATATTCGATAGCATTCGGCCAATTTCCAGAATCCGGAAGTCGTCATTTTGATATTTGAAATGGCCAATAAGCTCGTTTGCAGGTCTCTGGACATCATCCCGATTCCGCAAGTACTCATATGAGGTATCAATTGTACCAATAATATTACCAAATATTCATACAAATCCACTGTTATGGAGCATATCTTCAAAATATTAAAGTAGATAAGTTGTTTAATCTTTTAGTACTAAAACTATTAAAATCGGATGCAAATTACGTGAGTTCCAATTTTTGGGAACCCGGGTGTTTTTTTTTGTCAAGCACATAACGGATATCGACATCTTTGGTATTAACCGTAAAGTGGTGGAAGAGGCCTCTGGAGCTCTTAGGAGGGAAGCTGCGAGAATTGGGCTTGTCATGAACTTTGTCGAAACAGAGTATATGGTGGCTGGTAGAAAGCGTGGCAGCCCGTCGGTTGTTGGTGCTGCAGTAGTGATAGATGGGGAATCATTTGAAGTAGTTGACGAATTCGAAAAATCAACAGAGCATCAACAATAGGGTACCGATGGAATGTATAAGACAAAATTAACCTTCGAATTTCGTTCAGCAGTAGGGCTCAAAAATTTTCTCTTCTTAAAAAAAACTCTCCATCTTGGAAAAGCTGGGTATGAATATAGAATCGCAGTGTGAATGAGGCGACTCTAAGCAACTGCAGTTTATTAATCGTTTTTTATTCGGCGTAAATTTTTTTTTTATTTATTTATTTATTATTCTATTTCCATCTGACCTTATAGGTCTCCATGAAAGTTAGTGGATGGGGAAAAGCCTATTTGAGGCCGTCCTCATGTAGGCATAAAAACCCATCATCTTTTGATAAATATACATAAAATATTACGTTACAATGAGTCAATAACAAAACGACAAACAGTTCATATCTAACATAGAATTAAATGAATAATACATTGGGTACAACTTAGTCATTACATAAAACATTGATCCTATTATTAAACAATATGGTCAATTATAAAATATTCGACATGTACACTTTCTGAAGAAATTTATGTGACGGTTCGCCGAACTCGAAGATCTCCTCTACTGGAGCGAGAGCTCGAACACATGCAGTGACAGGTTCATTATATCCGAACAAAGTGCGATGTACATTGGGTTGAAGTAAACCAACAGATCGAAGTGACCGTTGCGGTGCACGAAAGTTCAGCAAAGAGAGGATTCTCGGGGAGTCGACTTCGCCATTTAAAACCTTGGCCACGAACACGGCTTGTTGAATTTTCCTGCGTCGCTCAAGCGTATCAAGATTAATAAGGCGACACCTTTCGGAATACGGCGGGAGATTAGCAGGATCACGCCAGGGAAGATTTCTCAAAGCCAACCGGATAAATCTTTTTTGTACTCGTTCGATCCTTAAGGTCCAAGCAAGTTGATAAGGGGACCAAATCAAACACGCATTTTCCAATATTGGTCTAACAAGTGAGCAGTATAAAGCCTTTAAACAGTACGGATCTTTAAATTCACGTCCTATTTTACTAATAAAACCGAGCTGTCGAGTTGCCTTGGAAATAATAGATGAGCGGTTCAAGTTCAAATTTAGCTTAGCGTCAAGTAAGACACCGAGGTCATTCACGTGATCAACTTTTTTGAGTACGTGTCCATCAATCACATAATCGAACTGAATAGGTTTCGCAGTGCGATGGAATGTCATGACCAGGCATTTTGCAATACTAACTATGAGCCAATTTCTGCGACACCAATTAATAAAAACATCCAGCAGTCTCTGTAATTCACGACAATCATCTACGGACCGCTCAGCCAAATACAATATTAAGTCATCGGCGTAAACCAGCTTGCACCCAGCTCCTAATAGCAATGCCACGTCGTTAAAATAAAGAAGAAAAAGAAGCGGCCCCATATTACTGCCTTGTGGTACTCCAGAAGTTTTAGTAAATTCTGAGGATAAACAGGAACTTAGCTTTACTCGTAGTATTCGACACATTCAAAGTTCTCATACTGTCCGCTGCCGAAACCGCTGTCATCATTCTTGACTCAGATGGCAATGATATAACAAGCGGGGGATGATGCAGATCAACGCGAACAAGTGGGGCAACACAAGTATCGACCACACATGTTTGCTCGATAGGACAAAAGATAAGATCGAGCATGCGGTCGAGGTGATTCAACTGCTGGTTCACTTGGCTTAGGTTTAAAAAGTCCATGCCATCGATCAGTGCAGCACTAGCAGCAGAAAATTGAGACGAAGTTCAGCAACTCTCTGCATATCGGGCAAATAAACATGATTCTGCCGAGTGCAAAAAGATCCTTACACCCTCTACTGTTAAAGCCACAGCATTGTTGGTTTATGTGGTAACAGTTCTCACAGAAGCCACATCGGATCGGTTCAATATCGTTGACGGCTTGTTTACATTCCCCACACTGTTTCTTCTCCACTCTGTTTTGTTCAATCGTAGCGGCAAGCAGTGGTTATACTTAACGAAAGAAGTGCCTCACTACCAAAACAAAACAATGGTAACTTGCAGAACTCAGCAGTAGAATCCACAGAATAAATTTTATTCGTTGGCAGCAGCAAACAAGTGATTCCACAGTACTTCACAACGCTCGAATACTTTGGCTGGTACACTTCACTTTGCGCATGTAAATATTACGAAATAATAATTTTGACACTCTGATAAAATGTAAATTAGATAGCGAAAAATCGAAAAGCAGTTGTCCAAAACTGAACGAAACACAAAAGTTTTTTGCTGTCTTCTTCGATAATTTTGTGTGGGTAAGTACCCATAGAGATATTTTCCGAGTGAGTACTACTACCCATACTACCCACATCAAACGCCGGCCCTGAAGGCCATGAAGCATAGACAAAGAAAGAGACTGATCGGCGAGCTCTTGTTGTTTTAAAGCGTAGAATCTTGCGGTCAATTCTTCGTGGCAAACTAGAAAATAGTGTTTGTACCAGAAATACAAATCGGCGGATAAAAGTCAAGCGCATAAAACACAGCAAGCTACAATAGGCTGGGCATGCAGCTAGAATACCAGAGAAACTATCGGCAAAAACTACATTTAGCAAAAATTCCGATAGAGGCCGTCGACTTCCGGGTAGACCCCGCACTTGTTGGAAGTTGAACGTATACTGGATTCGACACTGGATCGATAATCGGTCTGTCGCCCCAAAAGCAATGGTAAGTAAGTGGAATAATGCTCAGAAACGAAGAATTTAATTACCACTGCCTAAAAAAAGGACATGGTAGCTGGCATAGAGCGTAGTAGTTCTACGGGCGTCGAACGGTAATACCTTCATACATTCATAACGTGTGATAACGCAGTGAACCGCGAGGTGAAAAGACGGATTGCGACAGCGAACAGGGCATATTACGGATTTCGTAGCTGGCTGAGGTCCTGCAGCTTACAGATACGCACGAAATTTGCGCTAAGACACAATTTATTAAGAATTTTTGCGTGTGCAAAAAAATAGGCATCATGAAGTTAAAATTTTTCACATTTTGGTGGTCGGCAAGGCTTTTGAAATAAGACAAAAGTTATTGCATGTTCTGATGATAAATTTTCATTCTACATCCCTATAAATTTTCCTTAACTACGTAGTTCTACGTAAAAAAAATTATTTGCTATTGGATCAAAAAACGGAACATTGATGTGTAGGTATTTTACTAAAATACACTAGGTGCAAACATCAACAACATGATTGTCAACAACACCGATTGTGAATAGGCCTCAACAAAGAGCAAACTAGAAAAAGAGAACAAAAATCAACTGTCACGTTTATTCTTTGGCCTAACACTGTTTACAACTTTATTTGTCCTGTAAGATCTTCAGACTCATCTGGAAGGATCACATTATAATCTAACAACCTGATTTTTACTCAAGAAGAAAAATGTATAATTTCATTAAAAATGGGGAAGTCTATAAAAAAAAAATTCTTGAAACTGTGTTTTGGTTACATTCTCCGCTTTTTTAGTAAAATTATGAATAGGAGGAAAATTTTTCTAAGTTTAATTCTGTTGTTTGCTACTCTAATAGAATTAAACGGAAAAATCTTTTCTCATGATAATCGACGTTTATAACTCTATATGCCAAAAATTAAAAAGTTAGGAATGAAATTTGTTTTTTTTATGGCTCACGACTAAATGATTCCACTTTTTCTTTGCCCACACTGAAGATAACCACCATTTTACAACTTCTAGTAGACAAACTCTATCTGTTGCACAACAGAAGGTCAATTTCCGAGAAGGGCAGCTTTTTACTCGAGATTAACTTCAGTTTTGGGAGCAACAACACCCGTAACGTAGTTTCCACTATCCATAGACGTACAAAACCGATGTAATCCTTTTCAGAAATCAGCTGCAGTCTGGTGCTCCCGAACTAGCTCACAGGAAAGAACATGGCGATAACGTACACGACACCTCATCACACGTGAAGCCCTTCCAACCAGCAGCGTATGGTGGCCACCGGATCTAAAATGGTTGTTGTCGCTGCGTTACAAATTCGAGGAGCTCCGGTTTGCGCGAAGGACCAAAACAGAGCACACCCTGCGAGTTTTCGCCCACAGGGCAAACCAGAACGCCGCTCGCTGGCCCGGGGTCCGGAACGTACCACTAGCAAAGCCCGGAAACCAGAACAAGAGAAAGCTCGACATAAACACCCTAATCTGGCAGCATGCACATTACAGATTATTATAAGTGTGTGTCGAGCTGACCGCGATTACGGCGATATGTGGGGATGTAAAAATCGTTCGTGGAAACATTTTGTGAAACAATCATAACATGTGCCGGCTGCGGTATGCCTAGGGTGGTACATTGTGAAAATTAAACCTGATTTCGGAGCTATCATAGATGAAGTATGACTGGTTTGTACAGAGTTAGAATTGATGGTTAGTTGAAATATGTAGTGGAACGTATTACTGCATGTGCAAACACTGTGTGTTGCAACCAACCCCACGAGCGTGTTTCTCTGGTGTTGCTAATAACCGTGAGTTAACATGCGGTTGCTGTCGAGTGCAGCACCGCTCCTGGTATCGGCGATGACGATGGTCATGTGTTCAACCTGATGATTTAGCTTGAAAAACTGAAGCTTCCCCTCGGGGCGAACGGGGGTCTCTGAGAAACATCGCTCTAGTTTATCGACAAGTGGTATAAGCTGTTGTTTTGAGCTCGTGGCCGTAATTACTAATGTTTGATAATGGAAGGACTTACGACCAGGAGACTCGATTACCTGAGGATGGCGACATTATATTTACGTTTAGGAGAATTTTACTGCTGGTTGTGACTAATCATTAGCAGGATTGAAGTAACTGGTTTAATCCAACAAATACTAGATTGCTTTAAAAGGTTACAATGTTTCATGGAAAGAAGTATTGATTAAAAAATTTATGCATTGATTTATTGAATGACAAAAAAGGGCAAATATTTACTTCATTAATTAACAACTGCATGCGACAAGTTTTCTCCACACAAAGCTTTCTGATTTGTTAGACATGAAAACTCCACTAGTCTAGCTGATGTCTTTTTCTGCAGGGCAAAAAAAAATAATTGTTTTATGCAGTAGGTATCTCAGATCCGCAATGCAAACAACAGCATTTTCCTCTCAGACGGTTGATTTTCTCTGCCAGAGGAAAACATTGCTGCCAGCCAACCGAGGCGAGCAGTCTGTGGACGCTTGGTTTCACTCAAACCGAACCAGACCGGTTCGGTTGAACTCAAAGCCCCGATGGAATCGATAGCGATAATATACGGGCGAAAGAAGAAAAGCAACATATTCAATATCCACTTTGTGTATACCTCAATAATGTGTGGAAATACATATTTATTCGGTTTTTCTTGGCCTTCTCGTCCCTTGGCCATCCGCTGGCACCCGTGACCGATAGCATAGCTGGTGCCTTTTCTAGCATTTGTATTTTGTTTGCCGAAAGGAATGAAGAAGCACCTTAAAAGGGTGTCTTTGTTGTGTCCCCAAAGGAACCGTATGTCAGTGGCGGAAGGGACGAAACTGTTGAAATATCCTGATGCCATGGGAACAATGGAGCAATGGGAAAGGGTTCCACTATTATCGACGAATGGACAGCTTATCGTGTAGAAGAATACAATCGTACAATGTGCTCATATTGGTACCGATTGCCGATTGCCGGTGGAGCCACTTTTGGTTTTAAGTCCCAAAGTAACTTTAAACTAGCCAATCTATGAGTTGCATTCGTAATAGTTGGGAAAGTGTCTGCTCCAATGGTACGACTTGTGAACTGTAGCAAGTGCAGTTTTGTGATTCTCAAAGGATTGTCGAAGGATCATTTTTTGTCGGTTTTGTTTTGAATCATATGATTGATTGGATCAATTAAAAAGTGGATTGGTATGAAATTTCTACCAATTGACTGCATTAAGTTTTGTTGAATTTTCATTTATTCTATTTGCAGGTTGGTATGGCTTTTGGAAAGTTTAGCTGAATTCAAACAAGATTTTTCAAACAAAAAACAGTTTTCGTATAGTTTTGTTGGATACAAACAAATTTTGAATCTTTAATTGTAATCTACCAAATGATTGGTAGATACCTATCTACCTATGATATCTGATAAATTGGTACCTGTCTGCTGTATCATACAGGCATCCTGTTGAAATCACAAAATTATTAATAATTAAGTACTTCAAAAACTTCTGTAGTCGGAAGAAAACGACGTAATTATTCAATTTCTATCGAGAAAAAAATGTAAGAAATTATATCGAGTGAACTCATACAATTATCACAATAAAACGTGGTGAAATTCAGACAAATTTTATAAAAACTCGTAGATCTCTGAAACTTGAAGAGTTAGAAATTTTGTACCGTGAAGGTGCCATATTTTGCGCAGTTAAGACAATTTCAAAAGTTCAACCCTAGTTCGCAGATTTTTTACATGCATTCAAACAAATAATAGGTCCCATATGTTGTATGACTTTCGAAAATACAGAAAAAAAAAGTTAGACACATGTACAGCCAAAAACAACAGTATGAGAAGAATATTTTGCATTTATGTTTGGTGCCTAATTCTGCGCACTTGCTTGAGCATGTTCCTAATTCTGCGCAGTTTTGTTCCTAATTCTGCGCAGCCAAAAAATTACATTGATTGTTTTAACAAAATTGTTTATTCAAAAGGAAAGTAATTTAAACATTTTCTGTAATAGTTTTTCCATCATTTGAAGCCTTCGTTAATGTTTGTTTATGGCGCTTCTCTTGTACTAACTGCTTTTTCTTTTCACGGGCTACTTTTCACCTTGCAAAACTCAGTGGTCTGAAGAGAAACGTGCGATTTATGGCCATCTATGAAAAGTAAAATGGGAAGAGCTGCCTTGTATCGCAGTAGCCATGGGTGGAGATCATTTTTTAAATATTCATAAAAAATCTCATGCCACCGATACATTTTTCTCAATAGATCAACCATCCGGAGTACTATTGACGATTTCTGCCGGCAGACGGGTTCCAACGAAACTAGGTCGCCCAATCGATTTAAGGTAATGTGCCACAGATGTCTTTAACCTCTGAGAATCCACCCGAAATCCAGCTCTCGCTATCTGAATAATCCAATCGACAATCCGGCCTTCCTCTTGCGTTGTAAACGCTTTTGGCCTTCCGGAACGCGTCGCAGAGTTCAACTAAACACCAGCTGAAAACTTTGCACGAAGTGTGCTTTCGAGAATCCCATATTTCCTTGCGGCTCGGCGTATGGAAAAGCCTCTTCTTACCTTGTCCACATTCGCAAGCATTTTGTTCTTATCATATTGCATCTGCTTCCGCCTAATTTTGCCAGAATTCATCTCTGTGAAACTGCGCATAGTTAGGAACACAAAAAAAAAATTGGGTGCGTAAACCTGCGCATTATTTTTTCGCACTATTTCAGTACTATGCGCTACTTAGCGTAAGCTAATATTTCATTTTACCTAAATCATGACTAATACTAACTTTTATTAGCAACTACGATGTTTGTTTAAATCGTTGCACTCGTTTTAAGAGGAAATGAATAAAACTATTTCCTGCCGTTGTCTTCTCGGTACTACGAACAAAGGTGTTTGCGACGTTGATCGTATTGGCAATTCAGATTTTTTTTTTCTCTAGAAAGGAAACAAAGAGAGAGAGAGATTGCACAGTGTATTGTGTTTTATACGAGATAATGAAATAATCATACAATGTTTATTTTTATCGATAGGAAATGGATAAGGTGGCCTTCAATAATTACGTAACGCTCATAGGAGGAAGGGACGGTATCCTTGAGTGTAACGAATTTGTTACATACGGGAGGAGGCGAGGCCAGATCTGTGTTACGTAACAAAGAATCTCCCGAGTGACATTCCAAAAACGAGCATTTTTATCAAGCAAATACTGCTACAGCGTTAATTTTCATGAGAGGGTAGATATTGGCGTTACGTTTCAATACATATGGGGAGGGGTTCAAAAATTGGGTTTTTGTGTTACGTAATATGTGGATGCCGCCTAATACAAAATGCTTACAATAATGGCTCCTTTTTTTTTGTGAATTCAGAGTAGAACTACCTTGAATGGACTACTTCCTACAATGTACCACCCTGAGGAGAAACAGTTTACTCTCTTGATATAGGGTAAATTAACCTATAGTGAACCCTTGTCTTAAGTGGACAACTCATCAGATTAACTCAATTTTTCTCAACATATTTCGGCATTTTTTAAATGTTTCTCGTCATTCTGATGCAGATTAGGTGGATAAGATGGAAGCTCTCGAAAAATTCCGCGAGTTTCGGATAAATTTAGTTGCTCTGACCGGTGGTCCACTGAAGAACGCGGTTCATTCAAGGTTGTTTTACCAAAATATGAATCTTCTGAATTATTGGATATTCTGAAGCAGGCCAGCTTTCGCAAAAATCATCGGTGGATTACGATATCAATTTATAAGCTCAAATCCATGGCATAACAATAAAAAAAACATCAAGTTTTGTCAATTTATTTTACTTGTTACTCTGCTGGTTTTATTCATATGCAATCGTTTCTGCGTTACTGGTACTGTCGTAGCTAAATTCTGCGGTAACGCTGAATGCTAATTGCTGTTTCTGTTAAAGACGGTGTGTGTTATCAGGGATGGGCAAACGGCTCACGAAAATGAATCACGGTTTGCCGAAACATCACGATCTTTTTGCATATGGTAAATATTCTGATTTCGATCTATGTTAATGTATTCATCGTACAAATTTTGCGTTGCGCATTTCATACATTTTTTGTTCCAAATCAGAGCAAAAGTTGGGCGGAATGAGAAGACACATTGATTGAATATGATTTAAACTTTCCCTGTTCCGCGGATTTTCCCCTCAAATAAGTAAAACTTCATTCTGTGCCGAACACGCATCAGTACTGGACGTGTTTGGTGATCGGTCCAATAGAGTATAAAACAAAAGACGTGTGAACAAGTGTTGGCATTGTTTGCCTGGTCGAGTGAAATAAATCCGGGTTCAAGGTCGTGCCTTTGTGCAACTGTTTCGCATCGTGACTGCCAGCTGGTGCGCAAGCCGATTTGGCTGCTGGCTGGATTGTGCTACAGCAGTGGACGAGACACAAACGAGGAAAAAGAAGAAGCCATCAGTGTCAGCGAGTTGTATCGCTGTGTGGAGTGATCTCACACCTGGCTCGCTGCTGGTGGCTGTTTGGTGCTGCTGGCTGTAACGGCTGCTACTTCGAACGATCGGACAACCAACCTTACTGGAAGGGAGAAATAAAAAGGTACGTGTTCTTGTCAGCGCTAGTGCGCTAGACTTAGCGCAATGGATGTAGATCCCTCGCCTCCCGCGCCACCATCCCCAAACCCCTCTGACCCTGACCCTTCTGTTACCCCCTCCCCTGTTCATTCTTCAGTCCCCCCTCGCCCCAGGCTTTACCCAGACGGAGCCCAGGGCAGCTATACTGTTTATTTTCGGCCAAAGGCAGGACCGAAATCGAAAAAGTTGAACCTCTTGCAGATTTCTAAAGACCTGACGAAGGAGTACAAGGGCGTGACCGAAATTTCAAAGGTCCGGCCTAACAAGCTCCGTGTCGTGGTCGGTAACCTGAAAGAGGCCAACGATATAGCTTGCTCTGAGCTCTTCACACGCGAGTATCGCGTTTACATACCCGCACGAGACGTGGAGATCGACGGTGTCATAACCGATTCGAGTCTGTCCGTCGAGTGTATACTGCAAAGTGCCAAAGGGTGCTTTAAGAATAAAACGTGTCCCGAAGTAAAGGTGCTCGACTGCAAGCAATTGCGGTCAGCATCGATCATCGGTGGCAAAACAGTATACACTCCGTCAGACTCGTTTCGAGTTACGTTCGCCGGGTCTGCACTACCAAGTCACGTCTCGATCCACCGGGTTCGTCTCCCTGTGAGGCTCTACGTGCCCCGCGTCATGAACTGCCTGAATTGCAAGCAGTTAGGCCATACAGCCGCCTACTGCTGCAATAAGGCACGTTGTGGCAAGTGTGGGGAGTCTCATGCGGAAGATTCTTGCAGTGTTAACGCTGAAAAGTGTATTCACTGCGGAGAAAATCTGCATGAGCTCTCGACATGTGCGGTGTACATGCTGCGCAGGGATAAAATAAAACGGTCTCTCAAAGAGCGTTCAAAGCGTTCCTACGCTGACATGCTGAAGAAGACCGTTACCACTTCTCCCGTTACTTCGGACCCCTTCGATCTGTTGTCCTCTGATGAAACCGATTCTGACGATTCACCAGCGGGAGCGTCTTACGCCAATCCTGGGGAGTCTAGAAAGAGGAAAAATATTTCCTCTCCTAAACTTCCCAGAAAAGGTCCTAAGATTTCTCAAAGTGAAATGAAAGTTACAAACAAACCAAACAGTGCTGCGGAAAAACCGAAGCAAAAAAGGGCTGGCAAATTTAAAGTCCCAGAAGGAGTTCCCAGCACTGCCAGGAACATCTAAAACCCCAGTTGCTCCTTTTACACTCCCAGTTGATGAAACAAACTCTGGATTAGTGAAATTTTCTGACATTGTGGACTGGATTTTTGAAACTTTCAATGTACCCGATCCAATTAAAATTTTTCTTACAGCATTCCTCCCAACAGTTAGATCATTTTTGAAGCAGTTGACTGCCCAATGGCCCCTCCTTGCAGCGATTGTATCCTTCGATGCCTAATTCAACTGCGTATATGAAGGAACTCTGTCTTACAGTGGAATTGTAGAAGTATTTTACCAAAAATTGATTCGTTTAAAGTTTTGATAAATAAAAACAAATGCGATGCATTTTCCCTTTGTGAAACTTGGCTTACTTCAAATATTGATCTCAACTTCCATGATTTTAATATTATTCGCCTTGATCGAGACACCCCATATGGAGGAGTACTTTTAGGGATTAAAAAGTGCTATTCTTTCTATCGTATTAATCTCCCCTCGATTCCAGGCATCGAAGTTGTCGCATGTCAAATGACAATACAAGGTAAAGAGCTTTGTATTGCCTCAATATATATTCCCCCCAGAGCACAGGTTGGGCAACGGCTGCTCTTTGATTTAATAGAACTTCTTCCCTCGCCACGTTTGATTTTGGGAGACTTCAACTCTCATGGCGTGGCTTGGGGTTCCCCATACAATGATAACCGCTCCTCTTTAATCTATAACCTTTGCGATGACTTCGACATGACTATTTTAAACAACGGTGAAATGACACGTATCCCGAAACCTCCAGCGCGCCCAAGCGCTTTGGATCTATCCTTATGTTCGACGTCGCTACGGTTGGATTGCACATGGAAGGTAATCCTCGATCCTCACGGTAGCGACCATCTGCCTATTCTTATTTCATTTACTAACGGGTCAACTCGCATGCGACCAATTGACATTCCGTATGACCTCACACGAAATGTCGATTGGAAGTTATACGAGGAAATGATTTCAAAAGCGGTCGAGTCGATTCAACATCATTCACCACTTGAAGAATACAACCTCCTCGCGGGCTTGATTCTCGACGCCGCGTTGCAAGCCCAAACGAAGAAATATCCCGGCGTAACGATCAAAGAACGGCCTCCCACTCCGTGGTGGGACCAAGAGTGCTCCGATGTCTACACGCAAAGATCCGACGCGTTTAAGGCCTACCAGACGGGAGGTATACCTGGCGACTATTTACGGTATTCGGAGCTTGATACCAAGCTTAAAAGCCTGGCTAAAGCAAAGAAACGTGGATATTGGCGTCGGTTCGTGAACGAGACGTCGAGGGAGACATCGATGAGCACTCTTTGGAACACAGCCCGAAGAATGCGGAATCGCGTAACGGTCAACGAAAGCGAGGAGTCTTCAAGTAGGTGGATATTTGATTTTGCCAGGAAAGTATGTCCGGACTCTGTTCCTGAGCAAAATATTGTTCGCGATGCGTCTCCGGGCCACGACGCGATAGAATCACCTTTTACGATGGCAGAATTTTCAGTTGCCCTCCTGTCCTGTAACAATAACGCGCCTGGATTAGATAGAATCAAATTCAACTTGTTGAAGAATCTACCCGGCAATGCCAAGAGGCGCTTGTTGAACTTGTTCAATAAGTTCCTGGAGCAAAACATTGTACCGCAGGATTGGAGGCAAGTGAAGGTGATCGCCATCCAAAAACCAGGGAAACCAGCTTCTAATCACAACTCTTATAGGCCGATTGCAATGCTATCCTGTATCCGGAAATTGATGGAAAAAATGATACTCCGTCGTTTAGACCACTGGGTCGAATCAAATGGTCTACTATCAGAAACTCAATTTGGCTTCCGCCGTGCCAAAGGGACGAATGATTGTCTTGCGTTGCTTTCAACAGATATTCAGCTGGCGTATGCTTGTAAAGAACAAATGGCGTCTGCGTTCTTGGACATTAAGGGGGCTTTTGATTCCGTTTCTATTGACATTCTTTTGGGTAAACTTCACCGACAAGGATTTTCTCCAATTTTGAACAATTTTTTGCACAATTTGTTGTCCGAAAAGCACATGCATTTTACGCATGGCGATTTGGCAACTTTTCGCATTAGCTACATGGGTTTTCCCCAGGGCTCATGTTTAAGCCCCCTTCTTTACAACTTTTATGTAAATGACATCGACGAATGTCTGGCAAATTCATGCACGATAAGACAACTTGCAGACGACAGTGTAATCTCTGTTACAGGAGCCAAAGCTGCCGATTTGCAAGGACCATTGCAAGATACCTTGGACAATTTGTCTGCTTGGGCTTTACAGCTAGGTATCGAATTCTCTCCGGAGAAGACTGAGATAGTAGTTTTTTCTAGGAAGCATGAACCTGCTCAGCTTCAAACACAATTAATGGGTAAAACGATTTCTCAGGTTTTGGTACACAAATATCTTGGTGTCTGGTTCGACTCTAAAGGCACCTGGGGTTGTCACGTGAGGTATCTGATGAAAAAATGTCAACAAAGAGTGAATTTTCTTCGTACAATAACCGGACAATGGTGGGGAGCCCATCCAGGAGACCTTATAAGGCTTTACCAAACAACGATATTGTCTGTTATTGAATACGGGTGTTTCTGCTTCCGCTCCGCAGCAAACACACATTTGATCAAACTGGAGCGAATACAATATCGTTGTTTGCGTATCGCCTTAGGTTGCATGCAGTCGACCCATACGATGAGTTTGGAGGTTTTAGCTGGAGTACTACCATTGAAAAACCGCTTCTGGAGCCTGTCTTCTCGTATTCTAATCAAATGTGAGGTCTTGAACCGTCCCGTGATTGAAAATTTTGAAAGGTTAATCGAACTTAATTCTCAAACCCGTTTTATGACATTGTATTTCAATCACATGTCCCAAAATATTAACCCTTCTTCGAATATTCCAAATCGTGTCGACTTATCAAATACTTCTGATTCTACTGTGTTTTTCGATACATCCATGATAGAAGAAACTCGTGGAATCCCGGATCATTTACGCGTGCAGCAGATCCCTAAAATTTTTTCCAATAAATATCGAAACATCAACTGCGACAATATGTACTACACTGACGGATCACTTCTTGATGGGTCCACTGGCTTCGGTATCTTCAATAACAATTTAACCGTCTCCCATAAGCTCGATAATCCTGCTTCTGTTTACGTCGCAGAATTAGCTGCAATTCAGTACACCCTAGGGATTATCGAAAAAATGCCCACGGACCATTATTTCATCTTTACGGACAGTCTCAGTTCCATTGAGGCTCTCCGATCGATGAAAGATGTTAAGCACTCTCCGTATTTCCTGGGGAAAATACGGGAACATCTGAGTGCTTTATCCGAAAAATCTACTCAGATTACCTTAGCGTGGGTCCCTTCTCACTGCTCGATACCGGGTAATGAGAAAGCGGACTCTTTGGCTAAGGTGGGCGCAACAAACGGTGATATTTATGAAAGACCAATTGCCTTTAATGAATTTTTCGCACTTGTACGTCAGAATACGATCATCAGTTGGCAAAATGCTTGGACCAGAGGGGAATTGGGAAGGTGGTTACATTCCATAATCCCCAAAGTATCGACGAACCCGTGGTTCAAGGGGTTGGATGTAGGTCGGGATTTCATTTGCGTGATGTCCCGGCTTATGTCCAATCACTATAGATTTGACGCGCTCCTCCGTCGTGTTGGGCTCGGGGAAAGTGGTATCTGTGCCTGTGGTGAAGGTTATCACGACATAGAGCATGTGGTTTGGTCATGCCCTGTACACCGTGACGCCAGGTCTAAATTGATAGCTTCCCTGCAGGCCGAGGGTAGACAGCCGGCTGTTCCTGTTCGTGATGTCTTGGCGAGCCGTGACCTATCCTACATGTCCCTTATATACGTTTTCCTGAAATCCATCCATGCCCCAGTCTAGTCCCGTTCCCCTCCGTCTACACCCAACAAAACGACAAGAACACGTTTGAACCTTAAGCACAAAACCAGCAACCAGACCCCGCACAATAGAACCAGGACCCAAGGACTACGAGCCTCTGTCCCAACTCACGACATCGTGGCTCAGCAGAACGAATCCATACATGCCATTCGACGATTATCAGACGACCATTGAACAACAAAACACTGATTGGAAATCCCATGCTAGTTTTAAGTTAGACTTAATTTCAGCTCGTAGTCGGCAGCGAGGATAAAAAATTTGCTTTAGTTTTTAAGTCATCAGATATAATTGGCGCCGTTAAACATTAAATTGTATTTGTGCCGTGTCAAATAAATGTTATGTGAAGAAAAAAAAAAAAGTAAAACTTGCCATCCAGTGACCAAATAATGTTGAAAATTTCCAGCCAGCATAAAAAAAATTAACTTTGTACCTGCGTTGTGTTTAATCACTTTTTCGGGTCATACTAGAGTCAAACAATCATTGCATATTTTGACAAACGAGTGTGTATAATTCGGTAGATATTTAATACTATTTATTATTTAAAAAAAAACAGAAGTTACAATGAGATTACAATAAGAGAAATTGAGTCACTCTGAGGAGCATTCCACTTATGACTTATGATGAGCGGAAGAGATGCTTAGATCAGAGTCTACGCTCTACTTCAATTTTCAAAACTGTATATGGGCAATCTGATCAGTGGTCCACCATAGGAAAGGCGTCCACGACAGGTTAATTTACCCTATAAATGATTCTCGTGTGACTTAACTCCGGTCCTCACAAGTTCCTATCTCACGTCTCTACGAGTCACATGATCACAATAGATTGCCAGCTGCAACATGGACACAGCTGGTTGGCGTAACCTGGGCAATGTTGTCAATCCGGCAATAGCTAAGCGTAAAGGTGCGACGCTACCATTGGCGCGCTAACCGGCGGTAGAGGAAATACTTCACCAATCTGAGCGTCTGTTCACCAAGATGGTGCGGCTCAAAACAGCGTCTGTTCTCCATATTAGGGGTGGCTGATCGACGTCCTGGTGTCAGCGTGGGACTCTCAACAGTGCTGACATGATGGTCCTCCGGCAAGACAAGGGGTTGGTGCAGGCCTTACAAACCAGCCGTAAAAATCATCAGTACAGGAAGCAAACAATGTAAATTCGGACCGGAACAATCGGCATAGACCCAAGCAACGAAAACAGACTAACGATTGCAAACTCGGATCATGGAACTGCAAGTCCCTTAATTTTTTAGGAAGCACCCACATTTTTTCCGACTTATTGAGAGTCCGTAAGTTCGACATTGTAGCGCTGCAGGAGGTATGCTGAAAGGGAGTACCAGTACACATGTACAAATATGGTTAGGGGCCATCCACATACCACGTGGACAGCTTTGGGGGGGGGAGGTCTGTGTAATGTCCACGGTCCATACAAAATTTTTAGAACTGATATGGGTAGTTGTCCACGGGGGGGGGGGAGGAGGGGGGTCAAAATCGTTAAAAATCTGTCCACGTGGTATGTGGATGGCCCCTTATACCATCTACCAGAGCTGCGGCAACACGCACGAGCTGGGCACAGCTTCTATTGTGATGGGTGGTGGCCAATCGACAACAGAATGTGCAAGTTTGGGATTGTGGGCCGTTTCTTCAACGTGAGCATAATACACGTGCAAAGCCCTAACCTAGGAAGTAACGATGACGATAAGGACGCCTTCTACGCGCAGCTAGAGCGTGCATACGATAGCTGCCCAGAACATGGCTTCAAAATCGTTATCGGAGATCTTAACGCTCAGGTAGGCCAGGAGGAGGAATTTAGACCGGTTATTGGGAGGTTCAGCGCTCACCGGCTAACGACTAATTGATATCGCCGTCTTCAAGAATATAGCCATACGTAGTACCTACTTCCAGCATACCTTCCCATATCGGTACACCTGGAGATCACCACAACAGACCGAATCACAAATCGATCACGCACTTCTCGGATATTATCAACGTCCGAACCAACCGTGGCACAAACGTTGATTCTGACCACTATCTTCTGATGGTCAAAATGCGCCAAAGACTTTCGATTGTCAACAACATCCGCTACCGTCGCCCGCCACGGTATGACCTGAATCGACTCAAATTTCCCGAAGTCGTTACGTAATACGTGCAAAGCCTTGAGGCAGCACTGCCGGAAGAGGGTGAACTCATCAAAGCCCCTCTAGAGGACTGCCGGAGTAATGTAAAAGCAGTCATTAACAGCGCAGCGGAAGGTGCCATAGGGTTCGTCGAGAGGAATCGACGTAACGGCTGGTTCGACGAGGAGTGTCAGACGATTCTAGACGAGAAGAATGCAGCGCGGGCATTGATGCTGCAGCATGGGACCCGTCAAAACATCATGCGATATAAACTGAAGCGAAGACAGCAGACCCATCTGTCCCGGGACAAAAAGCGCCGCCTGGAAGAGATGGAGTGTGAGGAAATGGAGGAACTGTATCGCTCTCAAGGAACACGTAAGTTCAATAAGAAACTGAACGCATCCCGCGCCGACTTCGTGCCGCAAGCCGAAACGTGTCGGGATAAGGATGGAGGAATCTCGACGAATGAACGTGAGGTTATCGATAGGTGGAAGCTTCACTACAGTGAACAGCTGAATGGCGCAGAGGCAGAGGACCAAGACGGCAGGAGGAACGATTCTCAACGCAGCCTACAAAGTGCTCTCTTAGATCGTCTATCGCCGTCTCTCGGGCGATCGACAACGAACCAAATTTTCACGCTGCGGCAGATCCTCTGAAAGCGTCGCGAATACCAAGTTCCCACGCACCACCTGTTCATCGATTTCAAGGCCGCCTACGATACTATCTACCGTGTAGAGCTATGGAAAATCATGGACGAAAATGTTTTCCTCGCGAAACTAACAAGACTGATCAAGGCTACGATGGATGGTGTATAGTGCTGTGTGAAGATTTTGGGTGCGTTGTCAAGGCGACGGTCTTTCCTGCCTTCTGTTCAACATTGCGCTTGAAGGTGTGATGAAACGTGCGGCCTTTAACATGCGGGGCACGATCTTCAATAAATCCAGCCAGTTCATCTGCTTCGATAACGACGTGAACCTAGTCAGAAGGACGTTCCAGGCGGTTGCTGAACAGTGCACCAAACTGAAACGTGAAGCAGAAAAGGTTGAATTGAAAGTGAATGCGTTAAAGATCAGGTATCTGCTAGCAGGAGGAACCGAGCGTGATTAAGCTCGCATAGGCAGTAGCGTAATATTTGACGGAGACGAGTTCGAGGTGGTTGACGAATTTGTATACCTCGGATCTTTGGTAACGTCAGACAACAACTGCCTACTGCGGACTCCACAAGACTTTGAGGACTGGTAAATTTCGCCCTCGTACGAGGAGGACTTGCAAACACTGGCCGTTTTCGAACGACGTGTGCTCAGGACTATCTTCGGCGGGGTATGTGAGGATGGCGTATGAAAGCGAAGGATGAACCATGAGCTGGCGCAACTCTACGGCGAATCCAGTATCCAGAAAATCGCGAAAGCTAGAAGGATACAATGGGCAGGACAAGTTGTACGAATGCCGGACAACAATCCCGCAAAAATGGTTTTCGTCTCGAATCCGTCCGGTACAAGACGTAGAGGTGCACAACGAGCTAGGTGGTCCGACCAAGTAGAGCAAGTTTTTGGAAATGCGGGACTCTCAAAAAACTGTAGACAAAATGCTATAGACCGAGGACGTTGGCGTAACATTGTGACGCAGGTGAAATCCTGAGGTATGTTTCACCCGGAAAGTAAGTAAGTAAGATTCTCGTGAGCCCGATGAAGACCAGTCGGATAAGATATTGCCCGATGGAATCCCTCCGAAAATCCCTCAAACCCTCGCACACACTGAGGCAATCTAGCGAGTGGTCTACTTTAGGAAAGGTGTCCGCCACAGCTTAACTTACTCTATAATGCATATGAGTAGGTAACAATATATAATTCTATTGACGAAATGCCTAAACAACGATTTTTAATTTTATGGTTTATATTTAAATCTTGTCTAGCGGTATTTTGCAAAGGCTAGAAGAATTATATAAAGAGCATCAAATGTAATTTTCAAGAACATTTGAGAGAAAAAAGATTATAGGTTATCAACCATTCCTGCGAATGTTGGTGCTCCTAGAAAAGATAACTTTTTCAGAGATTTAAATGAGTTTTCTCGTAAGCCAACGTAGAAGCGACGAAGCCGACTCTGCTTCAAACTGACGCACTTCTAACTAAAATAGGGGCACCAAAATTCTCAGCCATAATTTTTCTATGGCAAATATTTTGAGCGTTGCGACAATTTTTTTTTTGTCGATCAGTGCAATTCACATCAAAAAAACATTCAGAACTGAAAATAAGCTCAGACAAAATTCTGAACAATTTATACAAATCCCAATGAATTCACGTAAACATGAGAGGACTCGGGCCCATATTTCAACACTAAACTAAAAAAAATCATATTGAAAACAACGCTTTGTAGCTCATCAACTATTGAAAAAAGGGAATAAAAGCTGTATCAATTGTATCAAAACCACGAAACTCATCTCATACTCATCTCTTCCGTTGTTTAAAAGTTGCTTCACTGCCATCAGCCGATAGCTAGTGCAAAGACACACATATACATACGTACATCTTGTTGAGGAGTAACAAAACAACCGCTGCCGACCACAGAGGCGTAGTACCACTCTATTTGCTATTTTAGCTATTATGTCGATTAATGTTCACGGCTACACTTATTTGATTATTATTTCGTAGCACACACTTCTTTTTTAGAACACACTCTCGAAATTTCGAAAGTGCACTCACTTTTTTAAAGCACTTATAACGTACGTGCACTACTATATTCGCAAAAGAATTTCTGATCGGATGATGCTAAAAATTCAAGAATTCGATGAGAAAGGAATTTAGGTGCTTAAACCCTGATAACTTGTTCCTGTGTTGCATTGCTAGGTTTTAAATTTGCGCCTTTTACTTCCAAAGAGACGTAGTTCTACGTCAAAAAGTTATTTTACAGTGAATTTTTGATGTTGGAAGGATGAAACTAGCTGCGAATTTTGTCTCATTTTCTGGCAAAGCTCGAATACCTTTATAATAAAAGTGTTTCTCTTCTGAGGCTGTTCATGAATTGAGCCATTTTTCGATGTCTTCATATGAGCAAAACTGCTGATCAGCTAGATCATGTACCAAATCAAAGCAAAGCCTTGGTGCTACATTTCGATTCGAAACTTGACCTTCTGTTTATTTATAAACAGACTTCGCAGCCGACTGTTCAGCGTACAGGACAATTTCGGGGCTAGCGCTACGATCCTACTAACACTAACAGTCTCTCAGGAGCCGAGACTCGAACCTACGACGACTGGCTTGTTGGGCCAGCATCGTACCTCGAGACCATCTGAGCGGAATAAAAAATAATATGACGGTGGAATATCTGGCAAATATGGCGGGTGAGGTAGGACATCGCATTTAAGCGTTCCTATATAAGTACGAGCTCACGCGTTTTCATACAGTAGAATCACTTTTTCGTGCTTCTACTCGTATTGTGGAAGTGTTTCGTGCAGCGCCCGGTTAATCGCATCAATTGAAAGCGATACGGGACCTGGACACATCAAATACACAGAGCCTGTATATTCGGCCGAGCTGAAGCATGACCAAATGACTTTCTTTTCTTTGGGTTGCTGTAATGAATCCATTTTCCATCACTCGTCACGATGCGATGAAGAAACCCTTTTCTTTTGTGCCGCTGGAGCAGCTGTTTACAGACGAAAACACGACGCTTAAAGTCTCCGGATTTTAAATTATAAGGAGTTCCAAGTTACTGGTTTTTGAATTATTCCTAGAGCTTATAATAGCCTGAAAATGGCTTGGTGGGTAATTCATAATAATGCCAAACGTAGAAATTTGGCAAGAATTCTCATCGAGAATTTTTTTCCAATTCAGCGAAGGTTGCTGGCTATTCCTCTCAAAAATTCGAAGCGACGAAATCAATCACGGCACATTGTTTCACTTAGTGCAGCATTTCCGCAAAATTACTTCAGTTGTCGATTTTCTTCAGTCACCGAGTAAAATGAGAAAAGAAACGTTTCCCGCAAATGATGATTATTTATTTAATTAATTAATTTAATTATATTATTTAATGCAACCAAAAGTATATAACGCCACAATTAAATCACAAACGTGTCAAAGGGGTTCGTTTACTACATATGTCAGCTTGGCTCATTCCGTTTTAAATATATCAAAATTGACAGAAAGAGTCATGCTTACTGCTGGTGCCATCTTTTGAAAAAAAAGTGTATTTAGAAAATAATTGCGCGATTATAACATAGAAAACACATGATTGTATGTGTGAGTAAAAGGAGAAAGTAAATAAATCTGTCATTTCTGATTCGACAGGAAATCTATTCATTTGGTAATTCGAACTCTAAAACTGACGAAATTGAGTTTACATAAAACATATAACAAAACAAATTAAAGAATTGAAGAAAAAATAATCTCAGGCAAACAGTATCTGTTCTGGTGTAGATCGTTTTGATGAAACCAACTGTTGCAACATTCCGAGGACCTATTTAATATCTTTTACCCCAGCAAAACACTTAGTCCTCTTTTCAACCCAATTGTGTACTCTTCGAAGGAAGATAAAGCAAACGCTATAAGTTGTATACTGGAAATTAATTCTAGCGAAATAATCCTGCACCTAATTCCCAGAATTAGCATAATCATAGAATAAGAAAACATTGCTGTCACTCCAAAAGATTGCTGCCAGGAATAAAGCATTAAGCTCAGTTATACTGCGCCAATTTAGTTTTCGTTGTCTTGGCACGTATTGAAACTAATGAAACTTGGAGTGTAAAATTTGAACAAAAAGTTTGTTTTCTAGAATTACGTAGAGTTACTTCTGTTTTGAGAAATTAGCGTAGTATTTAGAATTATTAACGAAGACTTCCCTAACTAGGCATCAATGATTCTCCACAGATAGTACAGCTTCCAATGCATGTAGTCCCTTTTAATAGACTGTTGACGTCTCTCACCCCATGCGTGACCAAATGATTCTAACTACGTACTCGAACGGGAAGCTGCCAGTCAATTACTGGCGACGCATGTTAGCACAGATTAAACATCTTGGAAAATTCGGACAATAAATTCAATTTGCTCCATACACACCAATATGTACATGGGCAGCAGATAACAACAAGGCAAGAAGGTCCTTCAAGCATTCAACAATGGCTGGCATTCAGCGGCATTCAGCAGCATTCAGCCAACCATGAAACAAGCCACCTCGTGTCGCTCTCGTACCCTCGTACCGTGTTCACGAATCGCATCCATTAACAACCTCTCCACTCTAACAACTCCATTTCCACCCGTGGTGGTGACGCCCAATGGAAAGGTCAACAGCTACGACAACACCTTCCAGCTGGGTCTGTCGACACTTCTTTCCTGTGTGCACTGGATGTAGGGGCGTGTGTCAGCACACACATCACATGACCAAACAATAGCCTCAGCTAATGTCGCAACAACGGAGTCTCTTCAGGGCCCGCCAGACCCGCACAAAAGCAACTACATCCAGGATAATGTTCCCGGTCGGGGTGACATTTACCAGCCGGAGTGGGGTTCGCCCTTTAGCAGCGTACAAGTTGACCGTCATCCTTTGTGGCTTTGGTCACCCGTTTATTTATTTTGCTTTTTTCTTGCTACTTGTTACTGTCGGTATGGATGCATCTGTCTCCTACGGTTCCGGAGGAACAACAACATTCAGTCAGGGTAGGATTTATTATGTGTGATGCTTCGTGGAATAAATATGTTCATTATTAATTACACCTTCCTGGCCTAATGCACTCGGAACCGGGATTTGCATGCGAACCCGGAATCAAGGTTAGTTTATGGCTCTGTGCATAATGTGAACGATTATTCCGAGCTGTTTCAGTGGGCATATAATTGCTTTTAGTTGGAGCGTTCGTTAGTGGGGAAAAATAATTTACAATTGCACAAACACTGCACACAATTGATCGCCTAGGTACTCTTTGAATTCGAATGAGCTTCGTACACCTGCCTGCATGTGTTGAATTTATCTACTGGGACTTGTTGAACAGTGATTTAATCAACTACTACAATGTATTACTATCATACACTTTTATATCTGTTCTGTTTTGACCCACTTTTCAGCATAATAATTTAACAAATTATTATTCATATTTCGGTCAACCAAAGGCTTAACGGAGAAAAAAAAGATGATATGATTATTTTATCCAAGAAGCTAATAGATCAGTAGTTTGGCTACACAAGGCCGCCGCTTTCGACGGCGGGTCGGTGACCGGGACAGGTTGTGCAATTCTAAGTGTTTTTGAGGTGCTTCGGATTTACTGCCGGTACCCGCATAACTGTCCCATACTGATTTTGGTCACTTTTGAGTTATCTTCGGGAATCGACTTAATTGTTATCATATTTTCTGGAAAGAAAATTCAGATTGATACTTTTGTATGGAAAAACATGGAAAAAAAACCAAGTTGTTTTTGTCTCATATTGAAAGTACTTGTGGTGCCTTGAAACTGTTATGGTCATTGGTTAAGGATGTAATTGCTGGAAATACGAAAATTCACGGAAAATATAAAATCGCCGTTTCCTCAACATGTTGTTTTTCATTATGGGACAGTTATCCGGGTACCGACAGTTTATGAGTCTTTATTGCATTAAACTATTTGGAAGTAGCTGGAGTTGTTAATAAATTCAAATACAGTGACGGACAAAACAACAGAACCACTTGGACATGTTTTCTTGCGTTAATCAAATAACTCAGATAAAGAATCTCGTAACCAATACAGTATGTGTTATTGATTGATGGATAACAGCACTACAAATCGGTGCTATTAAATAAGTAAAAGTGTTACTATTTTAGTTTAACAAAAACAAAAACAACATTTATTGCTTCAATTTATGTGACAAAATAATAGGACCATTTTGCAAAATATAAGTTCAGGAATGATTCAGGTCAAAATTCTTGATCGAATGTTAATATTTTGTTGTATATCCCTTATTTCTGATAACCTCCCGAACTCTCTTCGGCATAGAATCGACCAATGCTTAACATGTACCAATGGGTATGGCATACCAAGCCTTTTGCACTTTTGACCACAGTTCTTCTTTGTTTTGTGATTTTGACGGGCCAATCGACTTCTTAACAATCGACCACAAGTTTTCGATTGGGTTTAACTCCGGGAATTGAGCGAGCAATTCCAGCACGTCGATTTTCCTATCACAAAACCACTTTTTTACTGAGCGTGCAGTGTGTTTCGGATCGTTGTCTTGCGTTAAAGTCCATTTAAGTGGCATGTCCCACTCTGCATAGGGGAGCATGATAGTCTCTAATATCTCTGCGTACAGATATTGGTCCATTATTTGCTTAATCCGAAATATATGAATGTTTAGTGAATGTTTTAGTGGTGTACTGAGGCTTGTATGCAGCATCGGTTGGACGTCTGACCCATCTATTTCCACCAGATCCGACCAAATTTCTCCCACTTTTTGCCATTTTCGGGTCCGACCCAATCCAAATGGTCCCTAGCAAACTTCAGCCGGTTTTGGAGATGTCTTTTGTTAAGCAATGGTACTTCTCGGGGGCTTCGTCCGACAAGATCTTGCTCAACAAGTCTTCGGCGAACTTTTCTCGAGCTGACTGACAAACCCAACTCCTGTTTTATGCTTGCTGCTGATTTGAAAAGATCGACATTCGAAAGCCGCTTGATTTGGCTATCCTCACTGCTAGTTGTTTTTCGTCGTCTTCCAGTTGGCAATCGCTGCTTTGGCGTTTTTAAAGCATTGAAAACCATAGTTTTCGATTTTCCAATGGAATTAGCAATGTCTCGCTGCGAATAGCCTTGTTTGCTCAATCTTACGATTACGTTTCTTTCAGCTTCCGTACAATGTGCTGCTCGACCCATATTTCTCGGTTATTTTCTATCGGACTCTAGGTAAAAATAAAAAAAAAAAAGATTACTAAAGCCTCTTTTATATATCTTAGCTACTTACCTATGAGAATAAATAGAATTACGCAACTGAACTCTGAAAATTTATTTTATAAACTGAAATCTGAACTTTACGAACTAGTTTCATTTTTGTCATATGACTTACATTTTCAAGTTTAGTAAAGCGGGCAATGTATGCAGTTTGCGAGGATGTGAAAATGAACGGGAATAGAAGGTGTGACTTTTAAGCTTAGAAAAAATTTTCCCTCGTCCAGACGGGGGAAATTAATTGTGGTCCTATTTTTATGTCCAACGGGTTTTTAACATGCTTGACTATTGTTTATTACTGGAGTCTATAACACAATCTCTTGTATCGATGAAGCGGTATATGAAAACGTCAAACTAGTACCAGTGTTTGACATGTAGTGGCGCTTTGCTGCTTTTTGAAATGGCAGTTAAAGGGAGGTATTTTAATTTAGTATTTAAAGTGGTCTTATTGTTTTGTCCGTCACTGTACGTAGAAAAATCAATATTATATATAATACCCAACAGGTCTACACTTTGTGGGTTTGAGACCATTATTTGTTCTATTGATTGTTCGTCACATTTTTTTTTTCCCCCTTTCAATGGCTTTTTTTTGAATGGCTTTTTCTTTCAATGGCTGTATTTTTTTCCAAGTCAATTAATGCAATAAACTACTCTTGCAATGTTTGATATTTCTTTTGCTTGCGATACACAGTTTATGGCCGTAAGAACAAGAAAACGATGTTACGTAGAAAAAAATCCATTTAGAAGTGTTGCTGAACTCCATGCTGGATAAAACGAGTTGCTGCATTTTTTTTTTTGATAAATATAAATTATATGTGGGTGCTTATCGATTGTGACGTTCAACTCGGGGGAAGATTTTCGGCTATGCAGTCTATTTAGAGCAGCTAAACGATGTTTAGCTTCAACTTTCCGTCGTTTCGATGATGTATTTCATCTTTTTCAAGGAATAGAGGCTCTATCTCAAATTAGCCTCTAATCCTTGAAAAAGCTGAAATAAATCATCGAAACGTCGGATAGTTGAAGCGAAACATCGTTTAGCTGCTCTAAATAGACTGCATAGCCGAAAATCTTCCCCCGAGATAAATATAAATAACTTCCTAGAAGGAATCAAAACAGTATAATTTGAATAAAGCTCCGAAGAAATGATTCTAGACTCATAAAGGGCCATCCACATACCACGTGGACAGCTTTGGGGGGGGTGGGGGGTGTTGTGGAATATCCACGGTCCTTACAAAAAAACAGAATTTATATGGGCATTTGTCCACGGGGAAGGGGGGGGTTAATAATCGTTAAAATTCTGTCCACGTGGTATCTGGATGACCCCTAATGAGTAATTTCAGTTTTTAAAGGTGATGAAAATGTTTGTGTAATTCCTTTATGAACACCCAGAACACTTCTCGCAAGCAGTTTTTTCTCGCTTCATTAAGATTCCTAATGATTCTTAAAAAGAGCACAGCAAAGCACTGAAAAAAGGTTTTACCTTCCAAAGGGAAACCCCGCGCTCATTTCAATGCGTCTCCGGGGCTGCAAAAGGTTGCATGTTCGGTTACAACCTGCATGGCATTTTAATAACAAATGACCCTTATCGACCGAGTTATGTTATTGTTGTCGACAGTGCTTATCATTATTGGCCGTACAACACGACGAACGGTCGGTGCACACAAAATGATTATTTCCTAATATATTTTCATTAATGCCGGAGGAACGAACGATGGTGGTTGGTGCAAAAGTTCCGTCGGTTCCGAGCAACAAAACTGGCGCACGCTAAAGGTCAATCAATTCCCGACTGCGGTCACAAAGCTTTTTTGCTATGCTTTTCTCGTCCTTTCCGGCGACGCAGGCGGCATTTTCCAGGCGCTCCTGTTTCGCGTGCCGTTAGTGATTTGTGTTGTATAATTCCCGGCAAATTAATTCCAGATTGCGATAAAGGATGGAAATGAGCGACTCATCGGAAGCGGCGCGAGCTAAAGAAGAGGTCGAAGAAGAGTGGTTTGATTGGCAAAATTGAATGCCATAAGCTGACGGGGAAAGCTGCTGCGAGTTTGAGTTCGGTTTAAATGATAACAGTCTTCTTATCGTTGTCGTTGATGGATTATCTTGTTCAGTCCGGCTTGAGTTATGAAAAGATGCAGCAAATTTCGCAAATTGTGTGCAGTGGGGCTTATATTAAGCATTAATTTTACGGTGAAGAGGAGAACGATGTCGCTACCGTTCAGTATGCTCGTGAACTTTGAGAAGAAATTTTCATCTCGTCGCAATCTGCTAAGTGCTGAAATGAAATAATCTGTCCGGACAATCATCACTCACGACACGACACGTCATACGTAAACATGCATAACTAACATTTCTATGATTTTTGAACTGCACAGAAGGTTCCGGAATTATTTTCATGGGAAAGTGCTGGATTAATCGAACAAACGACAGCTTGCAATAATGGTTCAAAAAAGATAGAAAATGTACAGAGGATGCATGAGCTGCTTTGCATTTTGTTGTTTAGCTTAGTCATGCATGATTGGGCCTGACAATTGTTCTATCCTAGGTTTGTATTGTACAGTATATCTATGGAATGAAAACTTTTTTCCAATCAATAATTTATGTTTCACATTCCGAATATTGTGCTTATATATCCCATATATTTTTGTCATTAATAGTATACAAATTTTAGAAATATTTTTCACAATGAGCTTAAAACTATCAACATTGGACAGTCCAGATCCGTGAAAGTTGATTTGAAATTTGGTGCAAAGCCCCATCGGAATGGAATGCTTCCAAAAAAGGTCAATTCAATTTCGATAATAAAACGGAGAGAAATTCTAAGCAAAATGCGGCAGTTATAATATTTTTCATTTTCCGAAAATATTTTATACTTATTTATCACTATCCCGTACAAGTTCGCGACCTTAAATTAATGACGAGAAAATGGAAATTTTATGATGGTATTAATATTTTGCTCGCTCACTGTAAAGCTTTCATAAGCACTGACCAACATGGATTCACAGCCGGTCGCTCCACCGCTACTAATTTGCTTTGTCTCACTTCGTACATCAGTGACAGTATGGTGAAACGTGCTCAGACGGATGTCATTTACACTGACTTGACAGCTGCCTTCGATAAGCTGAACCATCGCATAGCCGTCGCAAAACTTGACAATCTTGGAATCAATGGGACTCTGTTACTGTGGTTCCAATCGTACCTTACCGGTCGCCGTCTAACCGTTGCTATTGGGGATTGCCAATCCTCTTATTTTGACGCTACGTCTGGAATACCGCAGGGAAGTCACCTAGGACCACTTATCTTCCTGCTCTATTTTAATGACGTGAACCTAGCTATTAAAGGACCACGGTTGTCTTACGCGGATGGTCTCAAACTCTATCTTGAAGTTCACACAATTGAAGACTGCCACTTCCTTCAACGTCAGCTAAATATTTTGCCGATTGGTGCCATCAGAACCGTATGGACGTTAATCCATCTAAATGCTCGATTATATCATTTTCGAGGAAAAAACAGACCTTACATTACAAATACGCTTTGCTAGGAACTGAAATCGAGCGCGTAAACCAAGTTAAAGACTTGGGGGTTATTATGGATTCCCAGCTAACATTCAAGCCTCACATTTCGTTTACCATCGACAAAGTCTCTAGAGTTCTGGGATTCATCTTCAGGATCGCTTAGGAATTTACAGATATTTACTGCCTCAAATCGTTGTATTGCGCAATATCTCGCTCTATATTAGAGTACTGCTCGGTTGTCTGGACCCCTCATTACAACAATGGCGCGGAAAGAATAGAATCAGTTCAACGGCGCTTTTTGAGATTTGCTCTTCGTAAACTGCCATGGACGAATCGTTTCCGCCTACCAAGCTATGAAAGTCGCTGCTTACTAATACGTTTGGAGCCTTTGTCTGTCCGTAGAGACACGTCCAGGACGTTGTTTACCACAGACCTTCTGCACGGCCGCATAGACTGCCCCGCTCTTTTGGAACAAGTGAATATAAACGTGCAACCTCGTGCTCTGCGAAACAACTCGATGCTGCGATTACCTGCTCAACGAACTAACTACAGCATTTTTGGCGCAATAGTTGGTCTCCAAAGATTATTTAATAGAGTATCCGCTCTATTCGACTTCAATTTATCTCGAACGCTTCTTCGTCGGCGATATCGTTTATATTTTTTAAGATCTGACTAGTTGTAATGTCATATTGTCGTATTCCCGTTTCGTTATATGTATTGACTCTCTAAAGATATTTTTTTATTGTTAGCTTTAAGTTACACCATTGGGGCACTTGCTCACCTGTTGGTGAATAGACCAAATAAAAAAAAATAGTATAGTAGTAAGGGGCAAAAGTACGCACTTTATTGTTTTTGCTACAGAACTATTGCAAACAATTATCTTAAAATTCGGTTTTGTTTCCAAGCGGTACATAACCCCTCGCCTTCAAAATGTATTACCAGAGTTTTTCGAATTTTGTTTGTAGCATGAGAATTACACTTCTTAGAAAAAAATACTCACATGCGAACTTTTACCCAGCATGCGGGGCAAAAGTACGCAGTTTACGGGGCAAAAGTTCGTTTTCTATGAACAGTGTATTTATTACACTATGCTTAAAAAAGTTAATTGTTTTTCGCTGGTTTTGCACTGATTATTTTTAACTGCGTTAGAGCGGTGCCCCGAAATAATTTTCTTACTTCCGGAAATTCGGTTTTCTGGTTATATGTTTGGGTGTTTTGGTGATATAAACCAAAAATGGAACTTCCAGAATAGATTGCACAGGGGCTTCTAGAAGCCAACGAAACAAATTAATAAAATTTATTTTCGGAACCGGGGTGATACACAGAGACCCGAAAACGACTCCAGATGCCATATTAGATCCCAAAAAAGCGACTTCTGGTTTCCGAAAAACAACCAAAACTGGTTGAATACCACCCAACACTGGTATTTTCGGAATCGAACTGATGCTCTGAGATCAAAAATTAATTTCAGACATTATTTTTTAATTAAAGATGGTGACTTCCGGTTTGCGGTAAACAGTGAAAATTGACCAAATGAGTTATTTCGGAATCGAAATGATGCCGAGAGACCTGAAAACGATCCCAGATGCCATCTTGAATTCCAAGATGGTGACTTCCGGTTCCCGGAACACAACCTAAAATGGCCGAATACCAATATGAGTATTCCAGGGATCGGGATGATGCTCAGACACCATAAATAAACTCCAAACGCGATTTTTATAATCAAGACTTGACTTCCGGTTTCTGGAAAACATCCAAAATTGACCAAATACCATCGCATATGAGTATGATGCCAAGAGACCTGAATACGACACCAGACGAACCAGAAGTCACCATCTAGAATTTTAAAATGGCGTCTGAAGTCGATATCCGGTCTCAGGGCGTCATTTGATTATAAAGATATATACATATTGGGAGGTACTCGACCATTCTGGGTTGTTTCCTAGAAACCGAAAGTCGACATCTTGGGATACAAAATGGCGTCTGGGGTCATTTAATTGTCTTAGAGCATCATTTCGATTCCGAAAATACTTATACTATCTAGTATTTGATCACATAACTATAATATTCCTCAGTGCTCAAATGTGCTCCGAATCCGCATATCACTAGTTATTTTTGAGTAAATTCTGTACAAAAACATCAATACTAAACCCTTTTTTTCATTACGGTTAAAGTCACTTAGTGCGTACTTTTGCCCCGCGGTTTATGTTAGTTATTCATGTTTACGTTTATGCGGTTTATGGTTATTGCCCCACAATGAGTTTTCCAACTGGTTTGAGTTTTATGACAAACATCAAAATATTTTCGGCAAAACAAATTCACCCTACAAACCACAATTATACAAGAGTTTTTTGGGCTCTGTTGTTTTCGAGTTTCTGTGGTTTCCGAATAGGTCAATCATAGTTCCCAAAACTAAGAAAATTAGATCAAAAGAGTTCAAAACACAACTTTCTTCATAGCTTCGCCCCATTTAAACGGAATCTTATGTGTTTACATGTGTGATTAACTGCAAATTCATACAATGTTGCCAGTTTATTTTGCTCGTATGCCAATGCGTACTTTTACCCCGTGCGTACTTTTGTCCCTCACTACTCTATTAGAGTATTAGAGTAGTATTACAGCACTTTGTGATTGTTTTCGGCCGTTTGCTGTACCATCGAAAGTGTGATGCACACAGTAACCTACCGTAAGAAAATGTTGCTGATTATCATTTTGAAGCTTCATTCTCTCTATATTCTGTTCTTAGCAACCTCATACGTAAAGTCAACCTATATACCAGAGAGACGCAGAGACACTCACCGTTAAGGCAACTGTCAACATCAAAACAGATAACGGAAATCACAGAACTAGGGAACCTGTATATTAGAGAAATGACAAGACACTCACCGTTAAGGCAACTGTCAACGTCAAAACGGATAACGGCAATGCAAAATTATACAGATCGCCCGTTTTTTTATGTTGACAGTTGCCTTAACGGTGAGTGTCTCGGCGTCTCTCTGGTGTATAGGCAGACTATACATAAGTAGTGAACCTGTATATTAGAGAAATGACAAGGCACTCACCGTTAAGGCAACTGTCAACATCAAAACGGGCGAGCTGTATAATTTTGCCGATCGCCGCCGAGGTAAAATGTTTTCTACGCCGCCGCCGCCGATGATATGATCGGCGCACAGGTTTAATATCAATCATAATAACCCATGTGTCAGTAGAAAAAAATTTGGCAGCTCTATCGGTCGAACTCCAACCGTGATGGCGAAAACAATGAAGCTACTCGGTTCAGAAGTGTCCGCGTTCAAAGAATGCGTCAGAAATGGACATCGTGCGGCAGTTCGTGGACACCAGATACGCCCGTTTCGGCATTTACATCATCTTGACACTATTGGACAGCAATTAGAACATCGAAAGAAAGCCGGTTCCGGACGTCCGACGACCCTGAGCGACAAGAGGATCCGAAGGACTCTGAAGAGAAAGACCGTAGGAAAAGTGCGCTTGGCCGGGAGGTTGGTACCTGGCGAAAATGTCTCGGAGCTGCAGGCAATAACGCAACGGCAGCGGCTGAGGAAGATGGTCAAGTCGATTTTCCCGGCAAATCGCGACGTGGCGGTGGTGATGGACGAGGTGACTTATCTCACCCTGGATGGCAACGACTGGCAGTGCGATTCGTATTTACTTTCACCACGAAGGCAGTAAGCTCCGAGATGAAGTTTATTTCACAAACCAAGTTCCTCTGGAAGGTGCTGATGTGGCCAACAATCAGCGAAAAGGAGATGTAAAAGCCGCTCTTCTTTTGCTCCTGGCTGGCCGTGAGAGGGGAAATTTATAGCACGAAGTCCCGGCCGGAAACTGCTTTGTTAATCAAGAAATACCATAAGGGCCAAGTGTTCTGGCCGGGTCTGACGTCAAGCCACTACTCGAAGCGAACGTCTGAGAAGATGGAGCGGCTGAATATTGATGTGGTACTCGAGTCGGCAAAACCGCTCAACGGGGCCAGCTACGTTTCATCGAGAATTCGTGAGCAAACCTAAAGCGTAAGATCTACTCCCATTTTTTTTGGCGAAAAATGAGGTTCAACGATGTCTGCCTATATATACCTCCTGGCTGTAAACTAGCGTATGCTGATGATCTTTAAATTTTCGTCATCGTCAAATTAGAACAAGATTGCATTAAACTACAGCGACTGATTAAAATGTTCGAGAAGTGGTACATGTGGAATCAACTAGTCATCAGCGTACAGAAATGTTGTGTCATATCCTTCAGGAGAAAGAAATCTGCCATTGAGTGGGCTTACTTAGTATTCATCACTAGAGCTGCCAAAAGTCTCCGTGATCCCTACTGTCAGCGATCACTGTTATACGTCCTCGTTCGTTCATTGTTGGAAACTGCTTCAATCATTTGGAGCCCCTACAAAAACTGTTGGACCACTCGAATCGACGCTTTACAGTCGCGATTCTTAAAATTTGCACTAAGGTTGCTTCCTTGGAGTAACCTAACGAACATGTCACCCTACGAAGATCGATGCCGTTTCCTTTACATGGATTTTCTACAGTGCCGGCGGAATTCTGCTAGAGCGCTGTTTGTTGCCAAGTTGTTACTTGGTAACATTGACTCTCCCAACCTCCTGGAGCAAATCAACTTGCATGTATCGGTTGTGTTATACTTAAGATCTAGTTACTGTTTGAGACTTGAATGTAGACGAATTAACTACGGGAAGAATGAACCTGTTTTAGCGATTTGTAAAGAATTTAACGAAGCACAAATAGCACAAAATCACATTTTTAGCCCAGAGGATCATTTGTTTTTTTTTTTGTGGAATTATACATTTACGCTTTTGGAAAAAATCGCAATGAGCCCACTGTGATAGTAGCAAACATAACCCTGAGAAAAGTTTGCCCGGTTCGTATGGAACAGCCCTCACTGAAAAAAATCTACAGAAAGAGCAAAACAAAATAGTACGGAACATTCTCACACACGATCAGAAAGCCGCAGTTTTGCGACGCTGTTACTGCGCAGTGAGTTTTGCGTCGTCGCGAGAATCAGAAACCTTGCTTTAGTATCGTATTTTTACTAGAAAACGAACAACGTGCGCGAATGCTAGAAACCAGCGATGAAAGGAAAACCAGAGATGAAAGGAAAACCAGTTCATCTCTAGTCTCACCATAGGTTTTACTTAAGAATTGTGGTGACAGACGCGGGATTCACTAGCTATACGCAGTAGAAGTAGTTTTTCTATGATCATGGAAAGAAGAAGAATTGTGCTTTGAAACGATCTACTATGTACTTCACGTTCATTTTGATAACATCGTTAAAAGTTAGACAAAAATTAGTTTGTAGAATTACTGACAGTATTCAACATAAATTTATATCTCAATTTCAATTATACTGATGAAGATTCAGGAATTATCAATGTTAACCGTAAACCTACGTTAAAGTTTCTTTCGCCACAATTTTTCAAATCCGATCCTATTTTTTGACTGGGTTTTCGTTATTTTGTTGTGTAAGTTTAGTCGAGATTTCCCTTCTCATCTTCTACGGTTAAAACAGGTGATTTTCGAAATAATTGCAAAACAAATGAAAAAAAAACCTTCGATGTCGATCACTACAAAAACCTCGCTAAACCGATTTTCTCCGCCAAACAGGTAATTTTGGAGGCTTAAAAAGTGTAGTTTAAATCATTCGAAATACAAACTGTCCTCGTGATTTACCAGCTGCTGCCTGTGACCAAATGCATTCCGACCAGCGGGGACTTTTAGCCACACGCCATTATCGGCAAAACTATGCAATGGCCAGTTGCATATTTCAGACATTGTTGCTGTTTAACAAACTAAAACAATTTTCCAGAAAATCTCATCATCCCGTGGTTTTCCACGGGAAAATCTCCCATGGCCGTTAGCTTGACAATGACAACCGCTGTCTATTGTTGTTCGTCCGGACTTGATGGCTTGACGGATGCCGCTGATGAAGCGCACCATTGATAACCGAAGCGGGTGGAAGGGAAAAGTTAGCCTTATTCGGAATCCGCTCACGACGGCAGCAAATGGACCATAGAGCACTTTTGAAGGTGACTGCAATGTTCCGCTGCAATCGTCCGAAGCATGATGCAACAGTCAGCAGGAAAAAGTTTCATCCTGCCCGGAAGCGTGCCAACAAATCGGCCTCTGTGCTGACTGCAAGTTATGTATAACAAGATTGTTCAGAACTATGCTGAGTTAAAAGTTGTTGCAGCGCAATTAATTGTCGCCTCAGTTGGTGGGTCTATTTGTTCGTTGAACGATAGTTTCAAAGTTCAACTGTCCGACAGAAAACTTGATTCCAATTATTTGATTATAACTAGCAGGTGTTGCCCCCAATTCTCATGGATATCGATCGTGCTTTCGTATCGCAACTGGAAATAGTAGCATTGGTTCTTGATGCTCCAATAGGCAAACGCACATTCGTTCGTCATGTGCCATTTTTGCACTGCTGCGTGGCCTTCGATGAAGCCTCGCATGTTTGCCGAACATTCACACACAATCGTCAATACACCTACGTAACCAATATTCTATATTCTAGCTCAACCGTGCACCTAAAATAACCCAAAATAGTTTCGATTTCATCCACGTGGGAGTACGTCAGCTTATTGGGTGGCATGTATCAAAAACGGATCGCATGCATATCGTAAAACAGACATCCTTACCGCCGACTGCTGCTACTGCACTGCCTTTCCGGTCCATCCACTGACTGGGGTGGACTGCCAAACAAGTGTCGGCTTGTTTCGAGCAACTTCTATCGGAGCGAACACACGCAAACCATAAACATTGTATGTTAGGTACCTCAACCTGTGTACCAGCGTCGTCGTGCTTGATTAGAGTTGACCTACTCTAGATTTTTTTTTCTGCCGAGTGCAGTAAAACAACTTTCGCTGGAATTTTTCGACTGCTGAATACTTCGACTAGTGTTTCTGGAAGATCTTTTTGGCGATTCAAAAGAACTCAAAAAAAATATAAGTTTTTGTTACGTTAAAACATTTTGTAACTAGCGTGAATATTGAGCACACGTTTAAAAAGGGAAATTCAAGTGGGGAGAACTGCACTGCATAAGAAGCAACTTTAATTACAAGATTAATCAAAAACCACTTTTGGGAATTTTGACGGCACGTTTGTAGATTTATTTTTTATTTATAAATTTATACATTTTATGATACATGATATGCAAAGTGCCAAATCTGTCGAACGCTTCTGTTATTGATTTTTGCTAAGCTTCAATAAAAACTAATCATAGAATTTCAACGACTTCTAGAACATTATGCGGCAACACTCACACCAATATTAATCAGGTTTCTTCTAGTAATCGAGTAGTTCCGAATTTCCGATACCTTTTTTTTTCACTCGTTGACATTTATCAGTCTATCAAGAATTAAATTCTTTATCGCGATTGTTTTGTGCCACTCGATCGCGGTCGCATTCGATAAGTATCGTGTGATTTTATGCTGGCCGGCCGGCCGACAATGACTGAATCAGACCCGGGAAACAAAGCTAGACGTACAAAAAAAAAACCACTCGCTTCATCGGTAAGAGAGTACAAAGGAGAGTCAAAACCACCGGGGAAAAGCGCTTAATATGTTTTCCCTGTTTTCGGCGGCGCACAATGGCGGAAAGAGCGTGATTGATTGATAATTGGCGCTATCAATCAGGCAGCTTTCGGTATCGGTGTGACAGGAAGTGTTTCCCGCCGGTCGTGGCAGGTATGTTTCGGTGATGGAGAAAACAAATGTAGACATATGCTTAACGATCCTTTTTTCCTGTTTTTTGAATGTCAATGGCACGCGTCGTGCCTCTGCGCACTTCAGTTGAGATTTGGGGCTTTCGTAATTCGATGAGTCTGTCCTCGGCCCAAGTGGATTGTGGAAAGCGAACCTTTCGATTGGTTCCGATAGAACTAGTCGAAATTTGCTCTGAATTGATTAATCATTAGGTTGTAATTCGCTACTGGATAACATAGTTATCATGAAGTTGTTCACCATGGAAAAAACAGTAATGAACTGCAAGCATGCTCAGGCCCCACGAGTGAGTTATTAATATTAATCGAATCGATCGATGGAAAAAAAGAGGTCTGCATCAATGGAAGCCTTTGGCGAAATTCCACGAGGCCTGTAATTGAATTCGCTCAGAAGGACGCAAGTAATGCGCACCATATTTTTTTGCAGAACGAGGTAGGGATGCGAAGGGCAGAAAGGATGGATTGTTTAATCGCTTAATAATACCCGAACAATGAGGCTGATCATGATGATGATAAAAATGTTATGAAAGCACACATAACTCAAACCTGTTGCGGGTGCGGCACGAGCTGTCAGACCCTGCGGGAACCGATGTCGATGGGCCGTGCATGGTGGGGTTGACAGGGGGTTTGTAATGTTTGATCTGTTTATTTTCGCCCAACGAAGTTCGAGTCAATAATCCGGAAAAAGTGAATTATCATGCCTGGGATGGAATCCGTCCGGACAGCGTATTGTTTCATACTTTACGACAGCTGGTCCGTGCGGGAATATGTACGCGTTTTGCTTGCTTGCTCGCTTGCTGGCTGCGCATTTACTAAACAGTTTGCGGATGGCGTGTGATTTGGATGCTGATATGCAAAACAAACGGAATAACCATTCGTAAGCATTGTAAATATTTGCACTCCAGGATGATCAGACGAATGCGATTACTGCAGCCAGTTGGTGGGAGCTAACCAATAACTAGATTAAGCTGTTTTGTGTGTGGTACGAAACTTTCTGACTTCCAGACCCCCTCCCCGCAAAAAAGAGAGGATCATGTGAAGACAAATTGTTATTGTATCTTTGAGTATCGCTTACACTCTTGATATTACATTAAACAGATTTTAAATAAGTTAATTTAACGTCGAGATAAACCTATTTTAGTATTGTAGAGAAATTGGGGCAAAATCGACATATTGCTGCGTTTACGTACCTACCATTCGATTTCTGAGACTTTTTGACTCAATATAAGATATAAGGCGTCACACAAATTACGTAACGCATGAAGGGGGGGAGGGGGTTGAGTCTGCTTTACTTATTTTTACATTGGGGGGAGGGGTGGTAGTAGGGACAGTTACGTAACTACGATGTTGGCTCGAAATTGAAAATTTTGAGAGGAGTCCGGTTTTTCAGCGTTACGTAATTTTAAGGGGGTTAGTCATATCGAACGTTACTTATCGTTACATAGGAGGGAAATCTAGATTTTTAGCGTTACGTAATTTACGATACGACGCCTAATTTGACTACCATTTTAAGATATTAGTGTATTACCATTAATGCTCATACATATTCGATATTATTTTGCTTTGTGAAAAAACTTTTGCTTTATACTAAAACTTTTGAGCTCAGTTTATGTCCGATTTAAGATGTTTTTTTAAAGATGGATAAGAAGATACTTATATGTGGACAAACTCTCAAAATTTTAATATTTGGTCATAAAACAAAATGGGGTCGAAAAAACATCAACAATTTCCGATTTCTCAAATATTCAAAATGGCGTCATTGTTGCCCCTTAAGTTGAAATATGTTCAAACTCGGAAAAATTTATTTTCGCATCAAACTTCATCAAAAAATCATACAATGAAGCCAAGGCAGAAAAATTGTTGCACTGTGTAATCAAACTGAAACTAATTAGACAATTAAACAATAACAGCATAGAAAATTCATAAGCTCAGCAACCTTCGCTTGGGAAGTGTCGCATTTATTAAGAGCTGCTACCGTCATTAATTTTCTTCATAATTGCAGATCTAAAGTATTGATTTATCATTGGAAATACCAGGATTTGCAGCTCTATACCGTGATCGGCGTTTCCAAGGGGTTTGAAGATTCCAAGAGATCCAGAGCAGTTCAAGATTTGCCGCTCTATAGGATACCGGAATCAGAGTTTTCAAGAGGTTTAAAGGTTTCAAAAAAAAAAATCAACGGCAATTCAAGTCCTTCAAGAAATATAGAGTTCAAGTTTTTTTTTTATATCGTAACAGCTAAGTATAGAACTTGATTTATTGTATTGTTATCTGTTTGCATATTTTGTTGCCCTGCCATAGTGTGCTCTTTCTCACACAATGGAAGTGGATGAAAAAAATTTGACCGATCCTGTTTCTATTACTCCAAAACCTCCTGACCCTTCATCCACTGTTTCCTCAGGTCCCTCACGCGTTAAACTATATCCAGATGGATCGACTGGGTCGTTTATTGTTTATTTCCGACCTAAAATAGGGCCTAAATCGAAGCCCTTAAACATTATTCAGATTTCTAAAGACTTGGATTCTCATTTCAAGTCCATCACTGAAATTTCTAAAGTCAGACCCAACAAGTTAAGAGTTGTGGTTAAGGACCTTACTCAAGCAAATAAAATTGCCACATCAGAATTTTTTACCAGGGAATATTATGTTTATGTTCCCGCACGAGATATGGAAATTGACGGTGTTGTAACTGATTCCAGCTTATCCAGTGAATGTCTTTTGAAAGACGGACTTGGATATTTTAAGAACACTTCAATTCCAACGGTTAAAATTCTCGATTGTCAACAATTGAGATCAGTGTCCTTTGTAGAAGGGAAGAAAATATATTCCCCTTCAGATTCATTCCGTGTCACTTTTGCTGGATCTGCTTTACCATCTCATATATCCATTCACAATGTCCTCGTACCTGTTCGCCTGTATATTCCACGAGTCATGAACTGCATCAATTGCAAACAGTTAGGCCATACTTCTGCTTACTGTTGCAATAAAAGTCGATGCGGCAAATGTGGGGGGAATCATCTTGATGAGTCTTGCCGTCAAGAAAACAATAATTGTTATTACTGTGGTGAAATTCAACATGAACTCTCGAAATGTTCCTCATACATTCGCCATAAAAATAAAATGAAACGGTCTCTTAAAGACCGCGCTAAACGCAGTTATTCTGATCTCCTCAAGCAATCTGAAACTAATTCTCTCATTTCTTCTAATATTTATGATTTATTGTCATCTGATGAGACAGATTGTGACGTTCCTCTTGCTGGTCCTTCTTTTTCAAACCCTGGTTGGTCTAGAAAAAGGAAAAATCTTTCTTCTCCAAAACTTCCCAACAAGGGTCCTAAAATATCACTTAACAGAAATGGTAATATTACCAAATCCAATCACGATACTGAAAAATCAAATCAAACTCCCTCCAGAATTTTAAATTTAAAGTCAACACAGGAGTTTCCACCACTATCACCCAAAAACTCTGATAGTTCATTCACACCTTCAAATAAACAAACAAAATCAGGAATTCTGAAAATTTCTACTGTAATAAACTGGATTCTTGAATCATTAAACATACCGGATCCTTTCAGCAAATTTATTCATTCATTACTCCCTGTTGTCAAAACATTTTTAAAGCAGCTTACCTCTCACTGGCCCCTCATTTCAACTTTAATATCCTTCGATGACTAACTTATCGTCTGAGACTAATGATTTTATACATATTTTACAATGGAATTGCAGAAGTATCATACCAAAACTTGATTCATTCAAAGCTATGATTAATAATTTGAAATGTGATGTGTTTTCTATTTGTGAAACATGGCTCACTTCAGATATCAATCTCAATTTCAATAATTACAATATCGTACGATTAGATCGAGATATTCCCTATGGAGGTGTACTTTTAGGGATTAAAAAGTGTTATTCTTTTTATAAAATTAATTTACCTTCAATTCAAGGCATCGAATGTGTAGCTTGTCAAATTAACATACAAGACAAAGATCTCTGCATTGCTTCTGTATATATCCCTCCTAAAGCACTAATTAGACAACAAATGCTTTCTGATATTGTCGAACTTCTACCCTCACCCCGTTTAATATTGGGAGATTTTAACTCTCATGGTGTAGCTTGGGGTTCATCTTACAACGATAACCGCTCCACTTTGATTTATAATCTTTGTGACAATTTTAATATGACTGTTTTGAACAATGGAGTGTTTTGAACGTGTCATATGACACGTGTTCCGAAACCACCGGCTCGTCCAAGCGCATTGGATTTATCATTATGTTCAACGTCATTACGGTTAGATTGTAGCTGGAAGGTTGTCTATGATCCCCATGGTAGTGATCATTTACCAATTTTAATTTCAATTAATAATGGGTCAAATAGTACTCGACCAATTGACATTCCGTATGACCTTACATTAAATATTGATTGGGAAATTTATAAATTAAAAATTACAGAAGCTTTAGAGGCATTGCAACACCTTCCACTTCTTGAAAAATATGATTCATTTGCGGGTTTAATTTTAAATTCTGCAATACTAGCCCAAAGGAAAAAATATCTTGGCGTTTCAACTAAAAGACGACCTCCTACTCCTTGGTGGGACAAAGAGTGCTCAAAAATTTATGTTAAAAAATCAAACGCGTATAAGATTTTCCGGAAAAAAGGAAAAATCGAAGACTTTGTACGATACATGAAGTTAGAATCCATGTTTAAAAACTTGATCAAAGCTAAAAAACGTGGTTATTGGCGACGATTCGTTAATGAGCTTTCCAGAGAAACATCTATGAATACTCTTTGGAACACTGCTAGAAGAATGAGAAATCGAGTAGTGGCTAATGAAAATGAAGAATATTCAAATCAATGGATATTAAATTTTGCAAAAAAAGTATGTCCAGACACTGTTCCTGCTCAAAAAATAATCGTGACAATTTTTCTGAACAATCGGTGTTGGAACTACCATTTTCTATTACTGAACTGTCTATCGCTCTTCTCTCTTCCAATAATAATGCCCCTGGTCTGGATAAAATAAAATTTTATTCACTGAAAAATTTACCTGACATTGCTAAAAAAATGTTGTTAGATTTATACAATAATTTTTTTGAACTAAACATCATTCCACATGATTGGAGACAAGTAAAGGTGATTGCTATCCAAAAACCTGGAAAACCTGCTTCTAATCATAACTCATATCGTCCAATTGCGATGCTTTCTTGTATTCGTAAATTGTTTGAAAAAATGATTTTATATCGTTTAGACCATTGGGTTGAAAGTAATAATTTATTATCACATACCCAGTTTGGCTTCCGTAGAACTAAAGGAACAAATGATTGTCTCGCATTACTTTCAACAGAAATCCAGATTGCATTTGCTCAAAAAGAACAAATGGCTTCTGTATTCTTAGACATTAAGGGAGCCTTTGATTCTGTTTCTATAGATGTTCTTTCTGATAAACTTCAATAAAAAGGTCTTCCTCCTAAATTTAATAATTTTTTATACAATCTACTATCAGAAAAACATATGCATTTCTCTCATGGTAGTTTGTCAGCGTTTAGACTTAGCTACATGGGTCTTCCACAAGGCTCATGTTTAAGTCCACTGCTCTACAATTTTTATGTGAGTGATATTGATGACTGTTTGGTAAATTGCACTATCAGACAATTTGCAGATGACAGTGTGATTTCTGCCACAGGTCCCAGGGCATCCGATTTACAAAGATCTTTACAAGATACCTTGAACAACTTATCCAATTGGGCAATACAACTAGGTATAGACTTTTCAGTTGAAAAAACTGAATATGTACTTTTTTCTAGAAAACATGAGCCAGCTCAGCTCCAACTTATGTTAGTGGGTGAATCCATTACTCAAGTTTTAGTTCATAAATATCTTGGCGTATGGTTCGACTCAAAATGCACTTGGAAAAGTCATATTCGATATTTAATACAGAAATGTCAACAAAGAGTTAATTTTTTGCGCACAGTAACTGGATCATGGTGGGGATCACATCCTTGGGACCTTATTAAACTTTATCAAACTACAATTCTATCAGTGCTCGAATACGGATGTTTTTGTTTCCGTTCTGCCGCAAAAACTCATATCATAAAACTTGAACGAATACAGTATCGCTGTTTACGCATTGCTTTAGGTTGTATGCATTCAACTCATACGATGAGTTTAGAAGTGTTAGCGGGCGTTCTCCCCTTAAAAGATCGTTTTTGGATTATCACTTCTCGCATTCTTGTGAAAAGTGAAATTTTGAATCCTATGATAATAAATAACTTTGAAAGACTTGTTGAACTTCAATCTCAAACTCGTTTTATGACTGTTTATTTCAATTACATGTCTCAAAATATCAACCCTTCTTCATTTCCTTCAAATAATATTTACTCATTAGATACCTTCGATTCTACCCTATTTTTTGATACATCAATGTTAAATGAAATTCGTAGTATGCCTGATCAACTACGTATACAACAGATTCCAAATCTATTTCGTGAAAAATATCAAAATATAAACTGTAATAATTCATTTTATACCGATGGTTCTTTTCTCAACGGATCTACTGGTTTCGGTGTTTATAACAATAATTTATCCGTCGCTTACAAACTCGAAAGCCCTGCTTCTGTTTATGTCGCAGAGCTGGCTGCTATTCAGTACACATTAAGTTTTGTTGAAAATTTGCCTAAAGACAATTACTTCATCTTTACGGACAGCCTCAGTGCTATTGAAGCTCTCCGATCGATAAAAAGTATAAAGAGTTCTTCGTATTTTTTGAATAAAATACGCGACCATTTGAGTACTTTATCCGAAATCGCATCACAGGTTACATTAGTATGGATCCCTTCTCATTCTTTAATTGAGGGCAATGAGACGGCAGATTCATTAGCTACGATCGGTACGGTACATGGTGACATTTATGAAAGACCTATTGAATTCAATGAATTTTTTAGTTCTATACGTCGAGAGTCGCTCATGAACTGGCAAAACTCTTGGGACAATGGAGATCTAGGAAGATGGTGTCATTCAATTATTCCTAAAGTTTCTTTAAAACCTTGGTTCCACAAATTGGACGTAAGTCGTGATTTCATTTGTATGATGTCTCAGCTTATGTCCAATCATTACTGGTTTAATGCTCACCTTCGTCGTATAGGACTCACAGAGGATCACCTTTGCACCTGTGGCGAGGGTTACCACGATATTGAACATGTTGTTTGGTCATGTCCGTTATATCGTGAAGCTAGATCCAATTTAGAAAATTCTCTTAAAGCTCGGAATAAACAACCAAATGTCCCTGTTCGTTTCGATAGAATTCCCATATATGCGTCTTCTATATTCCTTCCTTAAATCAATTGATGTCCCTATTTAGTACACTTTTGTTTTCATTTCAGATTCTATTTACGCGCTTAACCAGGAATAAGACGTTCCCGAAAATATATTTGGCTCTTGAAGCTGCAGGAACCATACTTATCAAGATTGTGTTTTATGATTTGTAACTTATTTATAATTGTATTATTGTATATGAAAAGATGAGAGGGTTTTTATGCCTGTTTGAGGAGAAATATTTATTAATCTTACTCAAGCAGGCTTTTCCCTACTCCAATAATTATTTCGGCCCCGTTGTGCTCTCTGCGATTGGGCCTTTATCTTATTACATTTAATTAGAATAAAAAAAAAAAAGCATAGAAAATTCCTCCGAAACTGTTTGCTTCAAGGCATCAGTAGAAAGTCCAAGTTCCCAAATTGGGTTTGACGCACTGTTGCCACACTTTCATTTGTACTGGGAACTGCAAATCATTGTTCATTTGTACTATTTCCGACAAAAATCTGGCAACAATGGTCTGCCGAGCTCAAGTTGATGCATAACAATTACATGGATAAGAAGGAAGCTCCCATTGACATATCTAAGGCTGCTGGAACATACCCGATTACAGCGCTCAGAGATCATTTCTAGAATCCGTGGATATTATTAACCATGAGTGAGATATTTTTTCCTTTAATTTTTGTCTATTTTTCGCACTTCGATTCATAATTTGACAATATGATTAGGGGCCACCCATATTCCATCTGGACAGACTTTTAGCAATTTTGACCCCCCGTCCCACTCCGTGGACAACTGCCCATATAAATTCTAGAAAAATTGTCTGGACCGTGGACAATACGCAGACGCAGACGAATCTCGCGGCTTACTGGCAGGCACTTTGGGGCAGGTCACTCACGGGTATTTTTTTATAGGGGAGGGTAGTATCTGTGACGGGCTTCAAATGGTGAGTTGACAACTTGGAAGGAGCGTTAAACTTAGCTCCGGCCCCCAAAAGTTTCTATTTCACGCCTCCACGAGTCATTTGATACAATAAACTACCAGTTAAAACATTGTCACAACTGGTTGGCGTTGCCTGGGCAATGTTGTCATCTGACAATAGCTAAGTTAGAAGGTGCGACGCGATCGTTGGCGCGGTAACCATATCTCGGCGGCAGAGGAAATGCTTCGCCAACCTGAGCGTCTGTTTACCAAGATAGGGCTGCTCAAAACAGCGTCTGATCTCCATGTTAGGAGCGGCTGATCAACGTCCTGGTGTCAGCGTGGGACTCTAAACAGAGCTGACACGATGGTTCTCCGGTGAGACAAAGGGTTGGGGAAAGCCCAATAAGCCACCCCGCAAAACACCAAACGTTGCAAATATCGAAGAAGTTAATACGGATCGGAACAATCGGCACAGACCTAGGGGACGAAATAAGGACTACGATTGAAAACTCGGTACATTGAACTGCAGATCGTAAGGCTTTCACGGCTGCGACAGGATCATATATGATGGACACAATCCACCCAAGCCGCACGAGAGTCACAAATGAAAAAGTGCTTTTTCGTTACAATTGTCACCTGGATGTTTTTAAAATAATATGGAAACAGTTTTTGTAATCAAGTAACCATTACTTTCTTTAGAAAAAAATTGTGCGAATTTTCTCATGGAAGACACGAATGCAATGATTTAAAAACAAAATTTCATTTTTTCTGTCTCTGTGATAATTAAACTAAAATATATATATTTTTCTCTGAAGAGTCACAGGCGAAATTATTTTTCTTTAGAAACAAAAGTGTTCTCCCCACTAATTAGTCACGGTGATAATTTAAAGTACGAGTGGCATTTTGTTTTAGAATAGTCAACAAGTCATTTAGAGGTACGTGTAAATTTTTCTGGTAAATTCATGGTGACTTTTCATAGCAATAGTTTCCTTAATTAGGCACTGTGACTCTCATAAGAAAAATAAGTATCAGAAGTTTTGTTAAAAAGAATATGCGACCTTTTAAAAAAAATTATAAGTTATTAGCATTGTCACAGTGATTTTGGTAGTCGTATTTTCTGGTTTAAAGAAATATGTATCGGTAAAAGTAAACATCGAGCTTTGTCGGACAAATGTTACAATTTAGTCACAGTAAATTTTTTAAGGAAATATATGTCAAATGTTGTTAGAAAAGAATATGTGATGTTTTTAAAAATTTCGGCGGAGTTTGAGTAATCATCTCTTTTCGATCCAGTGGCAAAGGAAGGATTACGCAGTCACATATGTATTAAACACATATGTATTAAACTAACGTTCGGTTAGTATTTTCTCACTAGAGACCTCATAGGAATTGATTTTTTGACGAATCCAGATAGGATCTACCTATAATCGTTATCAAAAAGAATGCATGTTTTTTCACGGAAGTCACCAAGAATAATTGGTGACGAACACCTAGAATTCGTTGGTTCATTAAAATGGAGACGATGGTTGCTAAAATCAGTAAAAGTATATATTATAAAATTAAACCATAATATGATTTGGACGTTTTCATCGAAAATGTTCATATATTTTCTGATTAGATTATAGCAAGACTCACCTATGAACAGACATTTGCGCAAAAAGAGCACCACATTTAATTTTTCGTATTTCTAATATATTTAAAATTTTACCAATGCTATCTAAAACATTATTTTTCTGAGGGCGCATGAAAATTTTAAGGGGTAGGCGATTTACTTTCACAACGAAAATGGGATTGCATGTGAGAATAGCTCTTGGCATTTATCGCAATTTCAACTTGTTTTATGTTATTGTTTATATCTACACAGATAATTATTTCATCGGCGAAATAAAAAAAATACAATGGCAATGTTCGGGAGTTAGTCACGAATAAATTATTTTATTTTGGAACTTTGTTACGGAAAATATTCATGAATGTATTGATGAAAACACCACTCGCGGTGACAATTTAGAAAAATAGAAACGTTTCTAGTTTCTCCTATAAATATCACCAAATTGAAAATATTTAAATGTAGAATATTTCTAACAAACCACCTAGTGACAATTGCCAAAAGTTTGTATAAGGCTCTAAGCCCGCCTTTTCGACGCTTTTACAGCATTCCTGACCATTTACAGAACATATCCTTCATACAAAAAAGAATCTTCTCTTAAAGGTCACCAATATGTCATTTGTGCGGACTGGGCACGCAACTTTGAAATCGTAGCACTGCAGGAACTTTGCTGGTTAGGACAGAAGGTATAGAAAAGCAGACATCGAGAGCCTACCTTTTATCAGAGCTGTGGCCCCACCAACGAGCTTGGGACGGGCTTCATAGTGCTGGGTAGGATGCGCCAACGCGTGATCGGGTGGCAGCCGATCAGTGCGAGGATGTGTAAGTTGAGAATAAAGGGTTGAAGAACCAACTACAGCATCATCAACGTACACTACCCACACGAAGGAAGACCCGACGACGAGAAAGAAGCGCTCTCTGCGCAGCTGGAGCTGGTGTATGATAGCTGTACGCAACGGGACGTTAAGATCGTCATCGGTGATATGAACGCTTAGATAGGACGGGAGGCAATGTACAGACCGGTGATAGGGCCGAATAGCCTGCACGCCGCATCAAATGATAACGGCCAACGATGTGTGCGCTTTGCAGCCTCCCGCGGTATGGTAGTCAGAAGTACCTTCTTCCCCCGCAAAGACATCCACAAAGCCACCTGGAGATCACCTGACCTACAAGTGGAGATTCTAGTGGAATTCTTCTCAGACGTCATCAACGTTTGCACCTACCGCAGTGCGAATATTGATTTGGACCAGCAGTACGCATGCGCTCAAAACTTTCGATGGTGCGAAACACGCGTCAAAGTCGCCCACCGTAATCAAACATCGGGCAACTACGGAACACCGAAGTTGCACGTGCGTACGCGCAGCAGCTGGAAGCAGCGTTACCAGCGGAAGAGCAGCTTGGCGCAGTTACTCTTGTAGATGGCTGGAGGTACATTCGATCAGCCATAGGTAGTACTGCTGTAGCGGCGACTGGTTTTACGACGATTTGTGTTGTTTGAAGTTTGTGGAAGAGAAGAATGAAGCACGAGCGAGAATGCTGCAACACCAAACGAGGGCGAACGTGGAGCGCTACCGACGCGCACTGAACAGGCGAAATTCGGTCTTACGGAAAAAGAAGCGCCAGGAGAAGGATCCAAATCGCGAGGCGATGGATGAACTGTACGAGAAGCTGAACAGTTCCCGCAAAGGCTATGTGCCACAAGCCGACATGTGCAGGGACCTGGATGACAACCTTCTCACGACAAGTGTAAGGTGATTGACAGGTGGAACGATGAGCACCTTAACGGCGATGTAGCAGAAGACGACGATGCAGTGGTAGTAGATCTCGGTGTAAGCGCAAATGACGACAGAATTCCAGCCCCTGACCTCCACGAGTTTGAAGAGGAGATCAGCCGGCTGCAATACAATAAAGCCGCTGAAGCTGACCAACTCCCCAGTGAGCACGGTGGTGAATCACTGGCTAAGGCGCTACACTGGGTTATTCTCAAGATTTGGGAGGAGGTGGTAGAACCGGAAGAGTTGATGGAGGGTACCGTGTGCCCCATCTACAAAAAAGGCGACAAGTTGGATTGCTGTAACTACCGTACAATCACGTTGCTGAACGCCGCCTACTAGGTATTCTCTCAAATTCTGTGCCGTCGACTATCAGCGTTTGCGAGGGAATTTGTGGGGCAATACCAAGCGGGATTTATGGGTGCCCGCGCCACCACGGACGTGCTTGCTATTCAACATCGCTTTGGAAGGTGTGATACGTAGGGCTGGTATTGATATGAGTGGCACGATTTTTAGGTCTGTTCAGCTCTTTGGCTTCACCGATGACATTGATATTGTAGCACGAACCCTTGAGAAGATGACGGAGACGTACATCAGACTAAAGGCTGAAGCCGGACGAATTGGACTGGTTTATGGCATCGAAGACATGAGAGGAAGAGGTTCCAGAGAAGACAGTGTAATCATGCCGCCACGAATTCATATTAGCGATTAGCCTTATGACAGGAAATCGTGCCTACTTTGGACTCCGGAGGACGCTCCGCCGGTAGTCTTTTACGGTCACGAAACCTGAACCATGCTCGTGGAGGACCAAAGCGCCCTTGGGGTTTTCGAACGGAAGGTGTTGCGTATCATCTGTGGTGGAGTGCAGATGGAAGATGGATAATGGTGAAGGCGGATGAACCACGAATTGCATCAGCTGCTGGGAGAACCACTTATCGTTCAAACGGCGAAAATCGGGAGACTACGGTGGGCTAGGCATGCCGTTAGGATGTCGGACGACAACTCGGTGAAAGTGGTTCTTAATAACAACCCTACTGGAACGAGGCTACGGGCCTCGCAGCGAGTAAGGTGGCTCGATCAAGTGGAAGACGACCTGCGGGGTCTCCGCAGACGACATGGCTAGCGAGCTGCAGCCATGGCCGAATTGAATGGAGACGACTTCTTCGAACAGCAAGGCACACTTCGGCCTGGAGCTGACGGGTTAGGTGAAAAGTTCCTGTGACGCGACGTACTTCTCCAGGGGGATCGTCAATGTGTGACAAAATGTGACGAGGGGGAGGGGGATAAAAATTTAACCAAAATTTGGACGTACATAATAAATGTCGCCTTAAATATTCTTTCGTACTCATATCCCTACTACAACGCAACCTGTATTGAGAGTGAGTAATATGACCGCGCCAAACTACCGTTTTTCTAATCCCGAAACAATATTACAGCGCTTGCCCAGATGTGGTTGCTCCCTTCTACAACCATTCACCGCATACAATCTTCCAAATAGCACGTTTACACATATACTCCGCTACCAAAACCAAAACCAGCTAACAACCGTTATCGACAAAATATCGGAACAACGAGATACGACAACAACAAAAACAAAAACAACCCTACATGACTTCACACGCTTGACATTGTTTTCAAAGGAGCCGATCTGCATCAGAATCACGAAAAATATTTACCTATAAAATTCCGATTTATGTTAAGAGAAATTGATTGAATCTGACGAGTGATCCACTATTGGAAAGGGGTCCACTATAGGGTATTTTACCCTACTTGAATATTTTTCACTGGGTATGTGGTCGATGGCAGCACATGACATATTTAAAACAATAACTTGTACTTATCGTACTGAATTTATTGAATTCGTTGCATATTCGAACTCCTACACAGCTTTACATAAATGAATAAAATTCCAACTTTCACTGAGCAGACAATTCACAACGTTAAGCGTGTTGCCAGAGCTCTGTATCTTGGAGCTTTTAAATTTTTATTAAAAAATGTACTAGTGAAGAAGAGGGATAAGGCATTAATATCAAGATATGTTGAGTTAAATTCAACCAATCACGAGCTCTTTTAACCTAACTTACTGTTTGTTCGACAACAAAAGTGCACGAAAAGTCAATCTTCAATCACGTATTGGTAGCCGTGTGATGCAGAATGTCAGAGAGAAAAGCTTGCTATGATGCTTTAGAGATAAATGAACTTTTTTTATCATAAAGTTGAACAGTTTTTTACTCGAATTCTAAATTTTTAGCAGAACAGTGGCGTAGCCAGGGAATTCCTTATTCGTTTTGATAAAAAATATGAATTTTGAGAATATTGAAGAGAGAGTAACCTAAATCAATGACTATCATGTAGTAAAACTGGATTAGAAAAACAGTGGTTTCGCGCGCTCACATCAGTCACTCTCAATACGAGCTGTGTTGATAGAATGTTTTGTTGCTATCTTTAGCGATATCGCTTACCATGCAATGCGCGTGCTGTTTGAATGAACTGTTGCGTAGTTTAGTCAATGGTCAATTCGAGAACAACATTCGATTTGTTATTTATCGCATGGCGAACAATAGAGTGCTAATGAAAATTGACTTTTCGAATTTCGTTTAGCGGTCGGCACCAAAAATTGTGTCTTCTCGAAAAAAGTCCTCATGAAAGAACTAAGGATGCAAGAACCAGGTAAAGTCACAAAATTTCATTCCCACGGACTGACAGACATTCGAAGCAGCCTTCCGTTGCGTAGTCGGAAGAAGTATATTTTCTCGATATTCCTTCACCGGAATAAACTGCTGATATAAGACCTCTTGTTTCCGATTAGAGAAACAACGACGGCCGCATGGTGGCGAAATAAATAGGCGACAATAAAATGAGTAGCGATAAAGTTTCCTTTCTTGGTAACTATAGGTGACAGAAGTAAAACCGAGAATTGAATAGTTAGAGAATGACAGGGGGGAAGATCGGAAAAGAGAGTTGTTTCTCTCCGGTTTGAGTAGAGTTTTGTTGTGTATGTTGTGTGGACTAGGTCAGTTTTATCGTATGTGTATATGAGGAACCGTATCTACTTAGTTGATACGATTGAGCGTGTCTTATTTCTAAAAAGAGTTTTATGTCGTCCATATGAATTAACTTTTTTAGTTTATGACATCTGAAGAAAATGTGGTTTACATGTAAAAAGAGTCCTTAAAGAGAATTTCGGAGGACACCAGAAGCAACTTGAATTCGTTTCAGACTTTTTTCGTTTAATTCAATTATTTGCGGTTGGTTAGTTGAACATAATTCAAGTGAGTTAGAAAGTTTGTTTTTTTTTGTTTGCAGTATAAACATAAGCAAACACATGTCTGTCCAATTGCCACTAAGTGCTTTGTATTCAGTGAATCTATTAAATAAAAATAAGTTGGTGTCTGTAAACCGGCGTTTCACTCGAAGAAGAATCAACGGATTTGAATGATTCTTTTTGTGTTTGTTTTGTCTTGATCTCCGACGAGTTAATAAGCCATAAAAATAACAATAATCAACTGATAAAGTTAGAAAAAAATTGAAATAAATTTTCGGTTTTTCCCGCCTTTTACTCCAAGAACAACGTCATTAGATTACTATGATTGCAGGCTATGACCGGTAGACAAGTTGTTGTAGCGTCGTTATTGAGGCGTCGTTGTTGAGTAAACAAGCATTTGTTATTGATTCACGTATTAAGTGATATTCGTTTTTGCTGCCTACTACACCTTTTCTATGCAAAAGAACTATAGCGTGGTAGCAACAAACTCGACATGCGTGTGAATACCCGCATACGTAGCTTCGATTTTATTCAAGGGCATATGCTTGATAATGTAAATCTAATTTCTGGCTTATTTGAGTAAAGTTGCAAATAATCGTTTTATTTATCTGATAAATGTAAAGAAAGAAGAAGAATAACACTAAATGTGCGATGATTTAATTCACCATCTGTTACCAAAGCAAAGCCTTGGTGCTACATTCCGATTCGGAACTTGACCTTCTGTTTTACTTAACACAGACTTCGCAGCCAACCGTTGAGTGTACAGGACAATTGAATTGTAAACTATAATGTTGCGAAATGTCAATTGCACTGTGCTTAGGCAGCAGATCTGTCTCAAAAATCAAATGAAATATTAATGTCATTGAAGCGAAAATTTCGAAGCTCCGTGTTTCCAGATATTACCTACCAATTTACCATTTGATTTCAAACGTCTGTATGTACCTTCGCACTCCGTAGTTGCGTGATATTCGATAATGCCCGAAGCCCTAATAACTGGTGGCATTAAACCTCAAACATACATATTCTCGCATAAACGGCTTTATGTCACATGGTCACGTGAAAAACAATTGGTATCATGTATGTTTGAAAAGAAAAATTGATTGCTGTGAAACTGGCTTACGCGAGGTAGTCAACAAATTAAAGATTCTGAGAGGTTTTCTGTGAGTTTTAGTGAGTAACGATTTTTTGTTGCCTTTGATCGGAAAAGTTCGAAACCAGTTTTCATCACCGGGGCGTAATTAAACGATAGCCTTCATTTTTTCTTCTGAGCGATTTTCGTATTGGTTTCTGTTGATTCCACTTAAATTCAACGTCGGTTTCTGTGAATTTGTGCTTTGACTGTTTTTTCAAGAAAGAAGAGGACACTGTCGGTACGTATTAAACATAATAGATTAAAAATAATAATGTGTTTTTGCAAGAATTCTGAGGAGTATTCATACTGGTTTCAGTTCCTAACGAAGGTGCCGCTAAGGGTATGTTATAAAAGGAATGTTTCCTAATCTACATGATCAAACTGATTCTTGCATATCTTCCAGTTGACTTTGACAAATTTCTGCTGTGTTCGAAGTGTTTTTTCTTCAGATGAAGTTGTTGTAAGTGGAACGTTCAAATACTTAACATGCCGTTGAATTAAAATTAAATTCGTTATTTTTGTTCCAGTTTTGCAAGTTAAGACACGAGTAGTAGCAGGTCAATGGAAGTGTCAGGCTCCGCAACACTGAAGATAGGATATTAAAAAGTCAGGAAATATACGAGTCCCGAAGAGAAGTTGATCGGTTAAGATATAGACGAGCTCGAAATGCGCCAACGTTCGACACCCCATATATATCAAAATCGTCAATTACACACTTAGTTTCCACCGTCTTCAAACGAGTCTTGAACAAAAGAAAAATAAAGTATAGTAACTTAAACACTCAATTGAGAAAAAAATGCTAATCTAATATTTTCAAATACAACTACTTTATAGATTCAAGGTCAAATTTACCACCGAACAGATGCATTGCTGCCACTACCCGATGGCAAATGTCCTTGAGCGACATTTCTGACAGGAAACTACAAAGGAGAAGTCGTAATAATCCCGCGTATCCCGATTACTCCTACCGATTTGCCGTTTAATTTCAAACGTCTGCAATTTCCCGTGCGTCGCGTATTCGCGATGACTATTGATAAAACCCAAGAACAGTCACTAAAAACTTGAGGCATAAACTCCCAGTATTCATGCTTCTCACATGGACAGCTCTGTGTCGCATGTTCACGTGACCCGGACCCCGACATTGTGGAATACACCAAAGTCGCTTTTTAAGCGGGGGATACGTGCCGCGTAAAAAAACCGCGTAAATTCCGGAATTCGCGTAAAAACCGCGTAAATTCCGGAATCCGCGTAAAAAAAACGCGTAAAAAGCGACCTTGGTGTATATAGAATTTAGTGGCTATGACCGCCTCGACCACTTTTACATGTTTCGTATATTCCGAAATTTAAGCTTGAATTATTTAGAATTCTGAAGTTTTTCATAAAATCTGTTCCAGTGAGATTGGCCAGGCAGAAGGGTATTACTATATTTGCATCAAGCCAAGCTTTTGAATAATTGAATAAATAACGTAATAATTTCCCCCAGAATATTTAAAAGAATGACTGTTTATTTTCAGACATGTATTGAAATAATTTGATTATGGTTGAAAGGTGCTTTATAATGTTCAATTAAATCAAAAATCAGAATTTTACGAGCGCTGGATTGAGAAAAAAAACTAAAAACAAATCAGAGCTTAGAAATATCTTGGGTATTTTTTTCTTTAGCAGCAGTTAGATATTTCAGTTTTTGAAATACAACAATCAATAAAACTCAAGACGGCGGTACGAAGTTTGCCGGGTCAGCTAGTTATTCATAAATTCAAGTGAATTTGTCATTAATATAATTAGAACTTCCGTAGGAAACATTCATTCATTGATAAAATGCAAAATAATCACGGTCGCCTTCCGAGATTGTTGTCTAGTTATCTTCGAAAGAAATTTTGCAAAACAACTGCTTCACAACTACTTCTGTTCATCCCAGGTTGTATCCAAGTTTCCAGAATAATCGAAAAAGAGCTAAAAAAATTTCGTTTATTTTGTATGGGCTTCTTGGAGGTTGAAATTGAAATGTGAAAAGTTGGTCCGTTGATGTAATATTAAAATTGGGTTCTTCTTTCTCACTTTTTTGTTTATTCGAAAAAGCATGTAGAAAGATATTTTAACACAAAAAACTTTTTTCTTTCTCAGAAAATGTTCCGATTTTTCAAACCAAGTATATTGTTCACAATGTGAAACATGTGACTTTATTACTCGCCTCCACATAGTTCTGAAGTCATGTATGTGCTTATTTTGTCAACCTCGAGAAAAGCATAACACATTCCACTACACTCTCATGGTAAAAAAGGATAAAAATAGAAAGTCCATCACGATGAAAATTTGCTATCCACCAGAAGAACATCACTGCTAAGTGCAAAGCCCATTAATATTTCATGAGTCGTTCATCACGGCCACCGCAGCACAGCAGTGCCACAATCTGGCGCATGTATTCCTCCGCGCAGCCGGGCGAAACCAGACCAGACCAGGAGATCTGTCCATTTTGATAAAAGTCAATCCGGGAATAAATGAAATGAGTCCAAAAAGTTCTCTCCATCGCATTATCGGACCCCCAGGTGACAAGTCGCTTCCAATCACCGTACGTCAAACTTTAATCGACCGAACTCGACCGGGAGGATGGAAAATCAATACAACAATTGAACTTCCCACTCCCGGTTCTCACTGCGGACGGATAAACTGACGGTGTTTTGTCAAATCGCCGGTGTCTGGCGGGAGCTGGCTTTTGGCCGTCCGGAGGAATTTCATCAATCGTCACGATTACTACCACTGGGGAAAAAGTCGCTGACAGAATCAACTTAAACTCATTGATTGGGTTTTTAAGGGAAAAGAAAAAAAGAGAAGGAAAAAGCCCAACTTGGCAGGCAATCATGAGGGAACAACAAAAAAGCAGCAACAACATCCCAATAGATATCCTCCCGACAGCACCGAAAATGATGACCAATCGTAAATATATTTATAATGCCAACCGTTACCCAACAAGAATAAAAAGTTTTCGCTTAAACATGACTGCAATTGGGGTTTTCCGTACAAATCAGTTGTATTATTTGACCTTATTCTCGGTCTTTGCAGTGATCAGCTGAATCATCGGAGGGAGGTAAACCGGCTGTCTTAATATGCTGCATTTTATTATTTGATTGTTTGAATTCGTGGACAAACACGGATTCGTTGGCAAAGTTTGAAGGCCGGTTGTTTGAAATTGCCTGAATTACTGAAAAAAATGGGGCATCGGTCAAATTATTAAGAAAGAATTCCTGATTCAAATTTTTGACATAAATATTATTATAATAACGAGATTAAGTTTTTCCTCTTCGTCCCAGAGATAACGAAACAGAAAGTGTCGTCAGTAAACTACAAATCACATGCATGAAAATTTTCGTAAATATATCTCGACAAAGTCGGAACTTGTATAGGTATGCATATAAAAATGTTGACGGGCATTTTGGATTGTCGTTTAGGATACCCTTTTGTGATATGACAGCATAAAAATTGGTTTACTTGCGACGTTGAATCACTCGTTTGATGTTTATCATTGTTTACTGGTTTTGCCTTATGCGGTCGCTAATAAATGTTTTTATTAGCCAAACACGTTCCTAGCTAATTCCTCAGCAAACATAAATACATAAGTAAATAGAACGTTCCCGTTCTTTCATCAAACGAAAATCTAACCCGGCATGTAAACTCTAGCCAATTACGCAAGAATAATTGTCAGGTTACGGAATTGGCTTCAATTTTCCTTCGGCAATCCATCTATTTCAGCCAACTGAAATCCAAGTGCGCCATGGGGAGCATTTATTGTTGTTCTTCGGCACCAATTTGTAGTACGTCGTAACATAATGGGAAAGCAACCGTGAACTGATCAGGAATACTAACCCTGTACTTTTACGTATGCATGAGCTGTAAATCTTAGCCGGCCAGCAGCATGGGTATCGTTAGTGCGTGCCACCTTCGGAAGTCCAACAATGGAGCGGACACAAAAGTCCGAAGACGGTGCTCGATTTTCTTGCGAATGTGAAAGTCCGTACGCACCTGCCACCAGGCCCGGCGGTCAGCCCATCATTGATTCTCTTCAAAGTTTCCTTTCTTCTCTTGGGGCGGGGGGGGGGGGTCAGAGCAGGGGGTTGGTGTGAAATAGGTAATTAAACATTGCGGTCTTACCATAAATCATTCGGTCGACCAGAAACACACACACGCTCAACTTCGGCTGGTACCAGATCGAATCGGACGGGAGTCGATTGGCTGTGCCGCGCCAGAATCGATTATCGAGCTCGACTAGGGTTGAATTAATCACCCTTTGCGTATAGCGGGTAGAATATTTTATGCTTTGGTGATTCAAGTGTCGCTTAAGATCGGCTAATGGGCCGTGGGAGGCTGATGCGGCAGCAATTTTGTTTCACCTATATATTTCGATTGTGAATGGCATCAGTTAATCAATACGGATCTGCAAATTAGAGCGCTTGTGTAAGACGCTAGGCGCTTATCGGAGTAATTGTGATTTGCTGGACCATGCAGAAATCGATTGTGCTAGCGTTGGTAAGATATTATTAAAAGCATGACGCTTCTCAGTTGTCGAGCGATATGGCAATGGAAATGAAGTGTAGAGAGTACGATAAGTAGTGATACAAATAGAATCGAGATCGTCCGAATCTAATCGGAAAGTGTATGAAAATGTTAAGTTATGTTTAAACAGAGGAAAAGAAAAATGTCTCACAATTCTGCCAAAACCTAATTCATATTCCTCCGCAGTTTCCAATTAAATAATAATATCACTACCGCATTCACGTTACCCATGCGGTCGTGTCTAGGATACCGTCCTATGCTTTTTTCTGATTCCTTGACTAGTTTTCTTTAAAGTGCAATTTTTAGAATGAGCATTAATATAACACATGCCAAGATATAAAAAATTTAAAGGTTGTTCACGAGACAATGTATTTCTTGCAGTAGGTTTACATTACACTTTTGCATTGCAAGGTTAACATTACGCTCGAAAATTTGTTTGATGTTCTAAAGCTGTTCTATGCTGCCGTAATATGACATAGACGTAATAGACGTAATAGACGTAAGTGCCTTTTTTTCAAAAAATGGGGTTTTCATGCCAAATTGTTCATTATTTGGAGACCTATCTTTTGGTATCTTTTTTTTTTCGTTTCGCTGCATAGAAAAAAAAAAAGTGACGAAGGCACCATTTCAATACAAACGTAACAAGGAACGTCACGTCACAATGTCGTCTCACGGCAGTATAGAAGTTATTAAGCTTTTTCATGAGCAAACGTAAAAGAGACAAACCCGGTGAACAATTACTCTGCGGCCTGATTTGATTTACAGCAGATATAATCCTGGTTTTGAAATACGCATATTAAATGATATTCGACCATTTTCGGCTGTTTTCCAAAAACCGCGAGTAACTATCTTGGATTAAAAATTAGCATCTGGGGTCCATTTATGGCCTCTGTGTATCATCCCGATCACAGAAATAATCATATTGGGTGGTATTTGATTATTTTAAGCTGTCTGGAAACCGGAAGCCACTATGTTAGAATTTAATATTGTGCATGGGGTCAATTATCGGTCTCTGGATACCATCAGGATTTAGAAATAGACATATTTGTTGATTTTTGGCCTTGCTTTCTGCTCTGCTTGGTTGAAATGTGCGTTCAGAACAAGACTCTACATTTTACAATAGTACAATATTTAGTATCATAAAATCACAGTTCTCTGCGTCTTGTGATGCATAGATAATTTTTCAATCGATTTTCGCAATGATTAATGAAAGTCGAGTTGAGTTATAAGTATTTTAAATTGGACAATTTTTTTGACGCTCGCGAGGTTTTCAATTTGCATCCCTATCCCAGGAAGTTACAGTAGTCCGTCATTCTACGTCAGAAAACTAAGAATAAGGGATTGTTTAAAACCAGAGTAATGATAGATATTTTTCGTATAAAATTTCCTCAGACACATGATGAAATCGTCAAATTTGAGATCAAAGTGTACTCATATGCCGGAAAATGTAATTTACTTTCTCGAATGCAAGAGAAACATATTTGGCAACAGTGCCAGTTAAAATTAATTGGTTTTTTAAATAATTTTTTGACTATTTTTTTTGTCAAATATAATGTATCAGTTTGTTAATTAACATTGTGTAGGGTATTTCGTTCCATTATTCATCTCAGTTAGGTTTATCCTGAATTTTTAAGAACAAACTATTTTTCACAACGCTTCCATATTCATCTCAAAACCTAAATCACTGCTCATTTATTCATCACATTGCTAACCATGAATGAATCTCATTTTCATGAATGAACGTAGCCACAAACCGTCGTAGTAGGTTACCTAGGTAACCGCTGTAGTTGTTTACGTGCAAAATTGGTAACCTAGGTAACCATTGAAGTGCTGTCGATTTATGTCAATTATGTTGGAATAATAAACATTTTCTGTACGACTCTTTTGTATTAACAGAAACTGATTTGGCATCTTTTGATTTTCTTCGACGCAGTGGAGACACATGAAAATACATACAGTTGGAATTTTGGATTTGTAAAAATTCATCTCATATATTTCTGCTAATTAAGCTTGTTTTTGAAAATTTGAGGTGATCACTTCAAAGATTAAAATATTCTTAAATTAGTGAGTAATTTTGTTTAGTGATTAAAATGAAAAGTGGTCCGCTAATGATGAAAAAACGTTGGTTGGCTGCTGAACGAGTCCCTTTGTAGCCGTATAGAGTAATGCGTGGATTTTGCTTTCTGAGGTAGGTGATTGAAATAATTGAGTTTTCTAGTGCAGATACCCGAATACAATATCAAATTTAGAGTTTCAAGTAAGTTTTTGAAGATTCTACTTCATGAGAAATCTGAAGTGAACTAAGAATAATCCATTCCATCAATTAGTAGATTGGTTTAGTTAAAAAAATTATGTTTTCCTGTTTTTAATTGTGTTTTTATGTTATATGAGATGAATATATGGGCTGAGATGAATAATGGAACAGTTCCCCTATTTGTAGCCACAATTGAAAGAATATAAGGATTTTTGACGAAACGTGGCATTTCAGAATGTGGAGGGTTCCACAGAGCTACATAGTGGCCTTACGATGGAATGATCAAAACTCATTGAGAATACAAAAAATTAACAAACATAGAAGCATTTGAGGAAATAGGTAATGAAATTTTAAATTTTTCATATTGTTTCACTTGATAACACCGGTCGGCAAAATGAAGGAAAAAAAGTGCATTCCAAAAGCTCAAATCGGAAGAAAATGAAACATTCTAGTTATCCAACCAATCTTACGAATGTTGGTGCCTCTAGCCATTACCAAAACGCGTCAACTCACGTGAGAGTTTACATCGTAATTGCCCGCCGGGCTCGTCGCTTCAACGTTATGTTTACAAAAAAACTCATTAAGGTCTTTGAAAAAAAGTTTGTGACTAGGGACACCAAAATCCACAGGAATTGTTGAATAGTTATAATTTTTCATTTTTTTCCGGTTTGAGCTTTTGGAGTGCACTTGTGCCGATCAGTGTAATTATAAGTGGTGAACGATAATTCGAAGTTAGTAGTGCAAATAAAATGTCATTGTTTAATTTGAGCATTGTCAATAATTACTGAGTAAATTTTAAGTACATTCCATGCCGTGATTGTTTGATGTTCTTTCTCACTTCACTAAACATCCCCGAGTGATGTTTTTGTACGCTTAAAAGAGAAAGAGACTTTCTTTGAATGTGTGACTGTCTTTTTCTGATACTGTTTCTTGCCTATTTTTGATCTAAATAGAAGTTTTTTTTATATTTTAATTGGGGCTACGATGATTTGAATTAATACTTAAATTTAAGATTTTCAGATTTTCAATATTAAAAAAAAAACAAATTATAATACTGCATTGTTGCTTTTTGTTTTTATATTAGCTGAACTTTGTTGTTTGTTGTTTATCAGAGCCTAATAGAATAACTTAAACGTTTATTGATTGCTGAGGATCTTTAAGGCTCACCTTAATGTTTTTTACAAAATATAAATTGGATTCTGACCAGGAGCATCCTCGTGGATTTTTCCTAACAATTTCGACGAAACTTTGTTTTTAGGACTCCAATATGATTGTAATATTTGTGACGTATTTAATGATTCTCATATTTGTTTGAGATTTTCGTCTTTTTGTATCCTGGTAAATTTAATTTACTTTCTGTCACACCTATTTGCGATTTAGCACCTCGATACATTTCCCTAATTCACGTTTTTCCCAACATCCATAACGAAATTTGTGAGTATTTTTTCTTTCTTTAATTACCGCAACATAATATTCATATTATCATTATTTATTAATTTGTCAACAGATAAAATTCTCACCCTAATGGCATTCATCAAAATCAACAACTAATCTACAAGTTAGTTGAACACAAAAGAGAAATCTTTCGTTTTTTTTATTGCCACCCTACTGAAGTGAGACGTAGCTCTACGTCAACATGAAAATTTGATATAATATCTTTTTACAAAATATTTAGCACCTGCATTCATGAAAAATTGAAGACGTTATGAAAACAGGATTATCTCTGCATTTTGAATTTCCATTGGAACACAAAATGGAAGCAAAATTAAACTACACTCAAGTAAACTGTTGCGAACTGCTGAAAAAAAGTTTTAAGATTCAAAGTAATATAAAAATATATCAACAATTGTAATATGGAAGAAAGGAAAAGATACATTTTAACAGCTATAACAGCTGTACCTGTTTGATTTCAATTTTTTTTCGTTTTGTACGTCAGAATCGAAATGTATAAATCTTTCTATATTTTATGAATTTTTGAATTTTCTGTTCTGACGTAGAATTACGTCTTACTTTAGTAAGGTGGCAAACCCAAAAATGGAGAATGGAGTGAGACGATGGAATGAAAAATTTCAAAGTCTTAAGGTTACAGAGTCCGCTTCGATATGCGATTGATCATGAGTTCGAATCTTATTAGAATCAGACCGTTAGGTGTTAGAAGGGCTATTACACATAAATTTATTCTCAGGTTCCCTCCTTTCCCCCTACAGTCACACACAGTTCAATAAATATTTCCCCAAGGTGTTATATTTGTCGATCCTTGGCAGGCTTGGTAAAGAAGAGCAGTAGAATGTACACATCAGCGTGCAGAGAGAATGATAAAAGTATAGAAAATCCGTCACTTACCACGGTGACAAAATAACCTTCTTTCCGTTATAGTCGTCAGAGAAGCAAAAATAAACTCGGTCTCTGGCAACAACGATTGTAACACTTCCGTTCTTCCTTCCCGAATCGACCGGGAGGACGTGTCCGGCTCCGATATAAATCTATACAAAGCGGAAGCTCCTAAACTATTGTACATTGAAGATGGTAAATTAATCCCAAAATAGCCATCTTACGATTTGTTCAACTTCACTAGCTCAGATACATCACGAAGGAGCAGCTACGAAAAGTGCGGCCGGTTAAGCGCAAGCTTATTTTTTGAAACATTTTTTCATAGTGAAGTGTTTAAAATTCATTGCTAGCTTGATTATACTGATCGAGAAAAAAAAATGCACCCTGAAGAATTCACAGCTTACAGCTTTTTAACCATTCCTGTGGATTTTGGAGCCCCTAGTGTATGCAGTAGTGCGTCAGAGTGTCATTGCTCACCGGGTTCATCTCTTTAACGTTGTGTTTACGAGAAAACTTTAAGTCTCTGATAAAGTAATCCGTTTTAGAGGCACCAAAATTCATAGGAATGGTGTAAAAGCTAATTGTTTACCAGTTTGAACTCTGGCCCAGAGCCTCTGGGGTCAAACCTGTGTTTACCAGTGTTATAATTCAACCAATCGCGTGCTCGCGATCCAAATCCAAGCACTTTCCCAGTACAGCCGACACTCAAGTATACAAACGATTTGACTTTGCTGTTGTTTTTTGCTGGTTCGAGTGCAAAACGGCACGCCCATCGTAAGTATAACCCTCAGTAGTTACGTATGAAAGATAGCATTCAGAATATAAGTCTTCATTATCTATTCGATAACTGAGCACGAGAATTTACTGGAAACTGGATCGACCAGCAGAAATATGTTAATAATATGTTTGTATGGTTTTAGATGCAACACTCGATCATCCGATTGCAGCATTCCATAGTGGACGGACCAACAGAGGAAACCAGCTAACTGCAGATATCACCTGCCACAACGCAAAATTGTGGATGAAAGATCTGTATAGGAAGAACCATCATACAGGCATGTCTGTAGCACTGCTGATGCTGAACATGTTCGGACATTTTAATGATTCTGTGAGTAGCAGTACAATTTGAAGTACTTCTAGCGCAACTTTTTCATCGCTTGGAATAAATGCATTCTTAATTTCAAGCAGCATTTCAGGTTTTGAAGCGTATTATAAGTACAAAATAAGTTTTAAGAGAGTGTCCAAGAGTATCAAGAAACTTAAGTTGTTACTCGAGTGGAGAACCGCGGTATATATTAAAAAAAAAAGCTTCTGAAACGTGTGTGGCCCAAAGAAGGGTCGGCTGTAATTGGCAAGTGGAATAAAACAACTTATTTCGAGCTATTGTATTTCGTAACAGCTCTAATTAAGTTTTAGCGTCGGATGCCAAGTGCATGCATCTTTTGGCAACAGCAAACGTACGAAAGTCTGAACTTGACAGCCATGCTTGTGTTCGGCGCCAAACTAATGTATTTCGCGCACAACATTTGCACACTCAGTGTACAGATTAGTCCTTGCGTTTTTTCACATTACCTCATTCTATCATCTACGTCGCGCCACCTGGTTTTGCATTAGTTCTCCCCGTAGACAATCACATGGGTTTTTCCATCATACAGGTAGCAGTTGTCCATGTAAGGACTACCACATATTTTCAGTCAAAGCAGTAAAACCGAGTTTTTTAAACATTTTCATCGAACAGGCTTCAGTTTCACCCGCGTTGTTTTGTTTTTACGGTGAAGTAGTACTCTACCTTTAACAGCAACCTTAAATATTCCTTTTTTACACTGAAAAAACCATCTTTGATTAATAAGTCGACTCCCTCAAATTAGCTAAGCTATAGAAATTCAAAATATTTCATCCAGAGCTTGAGCTTGAACGACCACATATTTCGTAGTTGCTTTTCCGTGATAGATCTCAAGCTTAGAAAGTTGCATAAAGTGCCACATAGAGATTGTTCGTGCCGAAGCTAAGTACCGATCAATGTTCAACGCAGCGAAATTTATTAACGACCCATAGAGAAAACATCGCAATTAATATTAGACGAGATGCGTGAAAATATGTGAATCCTTTGTTAAACGTTTCTATAAAAATCAAAGAATTATCTAGTCAGACTCTCTTTTTACTTTGACCGTTGCAGGGATAAGTACAATCTAAACCTAAAATTACGTGTTCCGAGATAAGAAATAAAAGTTCCGAGGTTCCGAATAAATTGTGTTGTTTCGAGAATAAAAATTACACCGATTTGTTTCTACATTGTGTGCCGATCGATACGAAAAACAAATTCGAAATGCCCTTCATCCATCCTTGGCTCAGCGATCTATAGAAAATACAGTCCACCGTCTCGAATACATTATGATTCGAACATTTTGGTCCTTCGAACCGGATGGATGAGACGGCAACGTGGCAATCGTTTCGACAAATGAAACTCTCCGAGTGAAAAAGACTATAGTCGTACCGAAGCTAGTGTGCGCTGCGACGCACGCATAGCCATGCGAACAATACCGAGTGAGACGCCCAAACAATGGGTTCGCTCTTCTAAGCGCTGAAAGTGCCTGGCGCCGGCACATTTCACCATTATGTTCAGATACGTCAAGCGAGACGTATGCTTTTTTCGAGTGCTGAGGCAATTTGTGGCTGTGTTCCCAATTGCAAATCGAAGACCGGACAAATTTTACCGCCGAATCGTTATTGGAAAAACTATATCCGTCGTGATATTTTGGAACTACCTATCGAGTGACAGTGCCGTGTGTGTACCGAGAACATTTATCGGGCCAAGTAACATTGCTATTGACCTTGACCGAGTGAACAAACGAAAAAAAGTATCGACAAAGGAAAATTGAAAGTGATTTGAGTGCCAAAAAGCACATAAAAAGTGTGCCGAAATTATCAAACCGTGTGCCTGCGGACGTCGGCGGCCATCGCTGCAGAGAAAGACGGCAGCTGACGCCGCCACAACAATAGGAATCCGCCATTGCAAAAGGTAAGTGACCTGAGCCCGCTTTGAATTTATATTGAGCAAACGCAAATCCACATTGAGCGTGACCGTGTATGACCTACCGTTAGCAAACATGACTGAAAAAAGACCCAGATTGTTTCCTTCAATAGAGTGGTTGAGGCCGTGCAGGAACGAGCGACCAAGTTGATAGACGTGGTGAAAAATTTTCCTGCTGATGGTGATGTCGATGGGTTAGATGCTAAGACGGAGGTAGTCGTCGATTTACGTGCCCAGCTGCGTGAGGCCCGTATGAAGCTGTATTGTCTTGTAAAGCAGGACGATCTCGACGAGGTGAATCAGCAAATTTTTGCAATCGAAGAGCTGCTTGATGAGTGTCGATTTCTTATCCGCCGTCAAGTTAAATTGATGAAGCCCAATGCGCCTGACACATCCGTTAGAGCCGAAATTTCTGAAAAGGTCCATCGAGCTTAGTTGCCCGATATTCCTCTCCCTAAGTTTGATGGTCATTATGAACATTGGCTTCATTTTCGCAACCAATTCAATGCTATTATTCGACGACGAGAAAATCTAGACGACTTTGAACGATTGCATTATTTGCGAATGTGTTTGTGTGGTGAAGCTCGCGACATACAGTGCGATGAAGAGACATTTACTTCCCTTTGAAATGCGTTAATTCGTCGTTACGAAAATAAACGGTGGCTTACGGAAAAGCATTTGGGTGATATTTTTCAAATTCCAACTATGACCTCGGAAAATGCGCCTGCCGGTCGCTAGTCGATAGTTTTTTGAAGCACATTAGAGCTTGATCATCCTTGGGGTTTGAGTTAGATCGTCTATCGGAATTAATTTTCGTTCAGATGGTAATGATGCACCTGGATGCGAAAACACGTCGATCGTATGAAGCAGATTTAGGCGAAGCTGAATTCCCATCCTGGAGCAAAATGGTGGATTTTTTGAGCAATCTTTGTCGAATGCTGGAGAATTTGGACTGCATTTCCAAGAGTTGTGAATCCTCGCAAGGTGGTCGTTCTCCTGTTACGCCTGTGAACGCCTGTGCTGTCCTCTGAGAAACCGACCGGTTGCAGCTAATACTGTGACACGTGATATTACGCGGATTAGTTGCTTTCTTTGTCGTAAAAATCACTACATTAACGAATGCGAAGCGTTCTTGGAGCTATCGCCCAAACAACGTTGCGAGAAAATTAAATCGTTGAGTTTGTGTTTCAATTGTCTGTCGGATAGTTACACTCGTAATCAATGTACTCGAAGTCTTTGTCGAATCTGCCAGAAAAAGCATCATACGTTACTGCATTTGGATCCTGCTACATCTTTACCAGTTGCGCCAGGTCCAAGCGTTTCTGCGAAACCCGTTGTTAAACAACCAGAGCAACCGAAGCCATCAGAACCAACCGTGTCGAACTCTAGCATTTCAGCACCATATCGTTCCGTTTCGATTAGACGCCAAATTCTACTCAATACTGCTGTCGTTTACCTGGAGGACTCGTTTAAGGAACTTCACAAGGTACGAGTTCTTTTGGATTCTGGCTCCATGTGCAATTTTATAACCGAAAACTGTGTCCAGCGGTTGCGTCCGAGAAAAGTGAAGGGTGGAACACAAGTAACAGGAGTTTGTGGGTCGACATCGTCTCTACAGTACAAGGTTCATGCCACAATTCGCTCTACTACTTCTGATTTTGAGACTGAAATTGAGTGCCTTGTTACCACCAAAATTACCGCCGAGTTGCCGGTGGAAGCTTTCAAATCAGATTTGCTACAAATCCCCGAAAAACTTACGCTAGTAGATCGCTAGCAACCTTTAATACCCCCGATCGCGTTGATGTACTGCTAGGCATGGATATTTACACTAAAGTAATGGCCTCTGACCGTATTCCGTTACTGAATGGCAGTCCTGTTCTACAAGAAACCGTTTTTGGCTGGGTCGTTGGTGGAAGGGTGGAGATTCAAAAACCGATGATCGCAGCGGTAGTGACCAATGAAATGTTGGACAATACTTTGAGGCAGTTTTGGGAGTTAGAAAGTTGCGGTGACGAAACTAGGCGTGCTTCTGAAGAAACTCTAGCTGAACAACATTTTGTCAATACTCATGTTCGACAAGAAGATGGCCGTTATGTAGTCGAATTACCGTTTAAACCCAATTGTCCAAACCTTGGCGAGTCAAAGGTGTTAGCGTTGCAACGTCTAAAATCCACCGAAAGGCGAGTTAAACAAAACTGGTTGCTGGTAAACGATTACGAGGAATTTATGAACGAATACATCGCTTTGGGTCACATGTATCGAGTTGGTTGTCTGAACGAAATGGTTCTCGCCCCAGGAGAGCACTACTTTCTGCCTCACCATGCAGTCGAAAAACCTGATAGCAGAACAACAAAATGCCGCGTGGTGTTCGATGGCTCGGCAGTAACGACGAATGGAAGATCGTTGAATGACAATCTGCTTGTTGGTCCGGTAATTCAATCAAAGCTTAGTGACGTCGTATTAAGGTTCAGAGTACACAAAATCGCTTTCACGGCTGATCTCTCTAAGATGTATCGACAAGTCAACTTGGCCGAAAAGCATCACAGCTTTCAAATTTTGTGGCGAACCAATGAAGCAGAAGAACCAGATGTGTACCGATTGTCTACCGTAACGTACGGCTTATCTAGTGCTCCATTTCAAGCTGTTCGTGCCGTAAAGCAGTTGTGTATCGACGAAGCAAAAACCTTTTCTCTGGCTGCTGAAATTGTCCAAGACGATTCGTACATAGATGACATACTTTCCGGTGCAGAAACAGTTGACGACGCAATTCACCTAAAGAACGAGTTAATCGCAATGTTTGAAAGTGGAAGATTTGATCTTCATAAATGGTGCTCCAATAGCAGTAGTTTCTTAGAGCAGCTTCCTGATGCGAAAATAGAACAGAAGCTACTTGTCGGCGAGAAACATGCAGTGAAGACCCTCGGCATTATTTGGAAACCAGATGAGGATGTCTTTATGTTCAATATTAGTTCTGCAACCCAAGCAACTCGGGAGACTTCGAAAAGGGCGATTCTTTCGGAGATTTCTAAGTTCTACGATCCAATTGGTTTGGCAGGTCCAGTAATTTTGATTGCCAAACTCATCATGCAGAGCCTTTGGAAGAAAAACGTGAAGTGGGACGAATGTGTCGACGAGGAAGAGCTAAGGAAATGGCTCAATTACAAATCTCAATTGGAGCAGTTACGAGATGTGAAGGTGTGCAGGAGTGTCCTTCCTTTAAAATCGGTCTCTATCCAATTACATGGCTTTTGCGATGCATCTAAATAATCTAAATAAATATGGTGCATGCGTATATCTAAGGTCGCGTGATGAGGTAGGTCAGGTCAACATTTCTCTACTGTGCTCAAAGTCCCGAGTGGCTCCAATCGAAAGGTCTAAAAAACGCTCTAACTGTTCACCTAATGTTACAATTCCAAGATTAGAATTATGTGGTGCTTTGCTCTTGGCTCAATTGGTCACTGATGTTATGAAATCCTTAAAAATACCTATCGATTTAACTGTGTTATGGTGCGATTCAACGATTGCATTGGCGTGGATTGCAACCAGTCCCGAGCAATTAACGCAATTTGTCCCGAATAGAGTCACGAAAATACAGGCGCTTACAACTACGACAATTGATGAAGAAAAAAAAAATACAACTTCGACAAATTGGCGTCACGTAGGCACCAGCGACAATCCTGCCAACATAATATCCAGAGGACTAATGCCAAAGGAGTTAGCAGAAGCGGAGCTTTGGTGGCGCGGACCTAAGTACTTGAAAGGTCCTGAATCAACGTGGCGGCAGCGAGAACGAGAGGAGATTCCAGAAACGCAGCTGATGGTTAACGTGGGTGCCGAGCAAAAAGAAGTGCAGCAAGTGTTTCCGATTTTTAAGAATTGTAGTTCTTATCGTCGAATGGTTCGTGTTATGGTGTGGGTTCAAAGATTCATTCGTATTGCCAGAAGAGAACCCAACGTGTCGAGAGCAGAAACGATGAGCAGCATTGAAAAGGCAACCGCCTTGCAACAGTTGGTGAAACTCGTCCAGCGGGAGGCCTACCCTGAACTATTTCGCCATTTCGAGCAGGGACGACAGCTTAATGTTCCTCATCAGTTAATTACGCTATCACCAACATTTGACGCCAACGGAGTACTTCGTGTTGGAGGACGGTTACGAAACAAAACCTGTCCCTTTGACATGAAGCATCAGTACATCCTACCACCGTATCATAAATTCAGCGAAGCAATCATCCGGGAGTATCACCGAGAAAACCTGCATTCCGGAAATCAACTTACATTGGCAGCTACCCGTGAAACTTTCTGGATCGTTTGTGGTAAGAGTGCTGTTAAACGGTTTTCCTGTTTGCGTTGTTTCCGTTACAAGCCGAAACTATTACAACAATATATGGGAGACTTGCCAACGGAACGTGTCGAGTTAGTGTATCCATTCTACAATACTGGAGTAGATTTTTGTGGTCCAGTTTACTTGAAACCAGCAATTCGATTAACGTCCCGAGTGAAAGCTTACATTTGTGTGCCTAGCAACCAAGGCGATACATCTGGAGTTAGTAGGATCTCTGACTTCGTCTGCGTTTATCGCTGCATTACAGAGATTTGTGTCCCGACGGGGAAAATGTGCCAAGCTGTTTTCCGACAATGCTACGAATTTTGTTGGCGGAAATCATGATCTTCGAGAGCTTTATGACCAATTCCGTGCGCAGCCTTTCTTGCCGAAGTTAGCCAGTTTTTCCGAGGATAAGGCTATACAGTGGGTCTATATTCCTCCCCGAGCACCGTCTTTTGGAGGACTATGGGAAGCTGGTGTGTGTCGCACGGTTGGAGAAGCGATTTTGACATACGTAGAGATGACCACAGTTTTGACAAGGATTGAGGCGACATTAAATTCTAGACCATTATGTGCCCGCTCTGATGACCCTACCGATTTTAATGCTTTGACGCCTGGTCATTTCCTTGTGTTTCGACCGCTTAATGCTATTGCCGAGCCTGACCTGATTGACCGAAGCCTGCATAGTTTGTCTCGATGGGAGCGAATTTCTCAGTATGTGCAGCATTTTTGGCGTAGATGGAATGTTGACTATCTTAACCAGCTCCAGCAGCGTTCAAAGTAGCATACTAAAGTTCCTGTAGTCAAGGGGAAACTTGTCGTGATCCGCGAAGACAACATGCCTCCTCAACAATGGCCTTTGGGTCGCATCGAAGAACTGTTCCCAGGTGATGATGACATTGTACGAGTGGTAACGGTTAAGACGGCCAAAGGTGTTTACAAGCGTGCGCTGTCCCGACTAAGCTTCCTTCCGATTCGTGATAACGAAACTCCTGTACCGACGAGCGAGGAGATGCAGCAGTGAGCAATTCCTCAAGTGAACTGTGCCGAGAAGTCCTGATGTCCCGAGCGTCCCAGATAACCAGAAATCGTATAAAAATGGCAATACAAAATCGTATAAACATCCAGTTTTAATTGAAATTGTATAAAATTCATGTTATAACCAGTTCAAGTTATATTTTATCATATATGGGTCGTACAGTCCGTAATATACGACTGCATATTGTTCCTCGTATAAATGCACAGAAAAAATCAGAATTCATCGCAATAGAGCTGTCTAGAGTGCTAAGCTTAATTGCAGTGCAAAATTGTAGGATTTCGAGTTTGTGTGATCTACGTTGACATTGATATTCCTGGAAAACTCCTATAACAGTTGTAAGAGGATTGCCTAATCAATTTTATATAATTTACTTTTTCGTAATAGTTGAAATCGTCTATTATGCAACATGAAATTGTTGAGTAGTAGAGATTGAAACCATTTTTATGTCAAATTTAATCTAAATTAAAATTTTCCTTTCCAACACTGATTTTTAAAATCTAGTTCCTGAAAGTTTTAAAAAATTGGATATTGAACATGAACGCAGTTTTGAGTAAAAGAAAAATCATCAAAACAAAAATGGCACATAAAGTCGGGTTTTACACATGGGCAACGACTTGAAAGATTTTTTTATGTTTGTTGATTGCAATTGCTCGAAACGCTCAACAGTTGAAAAGAAGGTCAATGCAGATCACATGTTATTATTCCTTCGTATATGACATCAGAGTCTATAAATAGATTTGGACGAACATAGAAAACAATAAGTGGCATTATATACGATTTACAGGTTCATACAAACTAGGGCGTACAACAGTACTAGTTAAAATTCATTGTCACCCAGCATCGTAAAATGACTCTGAGGGTAGAGAATAAGAGCAGTGATCGGAATGTTGGGGATTCGAGGCTGAACACAGCCTTGTAAAAATAATAAAGATAAATGCCGCATCCAACCACAATAATATTAATACATACAAAAGACTGTACTATATATAAATAAATAGTTACACGCGTACTTCTCATTTAAAAAGAAATATAAATGAAATTGTTGCTACTTAATTTTATGTTTTTAATTATTTGAAAATTAAGGTTGTATATAATGCAAAATTTATTCGCAGTACATGTTATACACTGCTGCGTTTTAGTTCGTAGACCATCGTAGTAGAATCATTACACGGGTGAAACGGGATTGTATGTATGCTTAACTTATGGCAATAGAAAATTGTACTAAGTAGCAACCAAAGTTGTTCATACCTCAGATTTTATGCAAAAGGTAATTGTTATAGAATTGGAGAAAACGAAATAAAAAGTTGTATATCTTTAACTGCGCGAACCATTTTGGTTCGTATATTGCCTCCACTTTGGTACTTATAAGCACATATAGAACGTTATATACAACCTTATCAGATTATACAAGGGTGCTTATATCTCAGCAACAACTGAAATAAACGGACCAAATTGTTGGCTGGGCGTGTATTTGAAAGTTCCCTTTCAACGGGGAAGTATGTTCGTGCCGAAGCTAAGTACCGATCAATGTTCAACGCAGCGAAATTTATTGACGACCCATAGAGAAAACATCGCAATTAATATTAGATGAGATGCGTGAATATATGTGAATCCTTTGTTAAACGTTTCTATAAAAACCAAAGAATTATCTAGTCAGACTCTCTTTTTACTTTGACCGTTGCAAGGATAAGTACAATCTAAACCTAAAATTACGTGTTCCGAGATAAAAAATAAAAGTTCCGACGTTTCGAATAAATTGTGTTGTTTCGAGAATAAAAATTACACCGATTTGTTTCTACATTGTGTGCCGATCGATACGAAAAACAAATTCGAAATGCCCTTCATCCATCCTTGGCTCAGCGATCTATAGAAAATACAGTCCACCGTCTCGAATACATTATGATCCGAAAAGAGATGGCTATTTGGGATTAATTTACCATCTACTATGTACAACAATTTAGTAGCTCCCGCTTGAAAAGGAAAGACGGAAGTGTTACCAACCGTTGTTTCCAAAGACCGAGTTCACCTCTGCATCTCTAACGATTATTACGGGAAGGTACTTTTTATTTATTTATTTATTTCGTCAATCATATATGTAGACTGGTTACAACAATTTCTAAACTATACACGAACATAAAACAAATTAATTTTGTGTCCTCAGCCTCAAGGACTTGAAATACTGTTTCAGTTTATACCGGGACATCGTAAAGTCAATGGCTTCGCAGTGTTGATTATAAGAATTAATCATACTATTTATAGGTCCATTTTTTGCGTATTCCGTACGATGATGGTAAAGAGCAAATAAACTACGGTGTCGAAGTTGTCGAATGGGTGCATAAAAGTTTAATTTAGAAAGTAGTACTGCTGAGTCAACGTTCTGCGAAACGATATCGTTTACAAATGAAGCCATCGCGTACTCTCGCCGTTCTTTTAATGTTTGAATGTCAATCAACATGCAGCGTGCTTCATATGACGGGAGACGATGTGCGGTCCAACCTAGCTTACGAAGAGCATATAGTAGAAATTGCTTTTGTACTGATTCTATTCTTTCTTCATGTACGCCAGGACGAGGAGACCACACAATGCTACAGTATTCCAGTATTAACCTCACATAGGCAATATACAAAGTTTTGGTAGTGTACGGGTCTTGAAAATTGTAGCAGAAGCGTTTGATAAACCCTAACATGTTGTTTGCCTTGTGTATGATAGTGTTATAGTGGTCGATGAAATCAAGTTTAGAATCTAAGATTATTCCTAAATCCCTAACTTTATCACATTTCTTCACATTCTGATCCCCTAATGCAATTATAATTTTGGGCGTTGTTAATTTTCTGCTAAAGGATATTACATTGCATTTTTTTTACATTTAATTCAAGTAGGCTTTTCTTACACCAGATGTAAAATGTGTGGATTTCATTCTGAAATACATTGATGTCTTCTTGATTTTTTATTTCCAAAAACAGCTTCATGTCGTCGGCATATATTAGAACTTTAATATTTTTGAGGATGAAGGAAATGTCGTTTACGTACAAAATAAATAGAAGTGGTCCTAAGTGGGAGCCTTGGGGAACACCTGAAGTAACTTGAATGGGATTTGACTTTTTTCCATTAAATTTTATTATTTGTTGCCTGTTTGTTAAATATGATTCAAGCCACTTCAGGAGACCAGACTCAATTCCAATTTTTTGCAGTCAAATCAAATGCTTTGCTAAAGTCTGTATAAAGAGCTTCAACATGGTTCCCATTATCCATTGCATTCAATGAGTAATCTACGAATTCAAGTAAATTTGTGGATGTAGAGCGGCCTTTGAAGAAGCCGTGTTGTTTGTCAGTTATTCGATTTTTGACTTGGCAAATATCTTTTCATTGACAATTGCCTCAAAGAGTTTAGGAATGCAAGAGATAATAGCGATTCCACGATAGTTACGTATGTCAGATTTACGCCCAGATTTGAAAATAGGCACTAAAAATGAGCTTTTCCATATATTTGGGAAGACTCCAGTTTCCAACGACATATTGAACAGCCAGAACAAAGGAGATATAAGTTCCTTCGAAAGATTTTTCATGTGTGCTGGAGGTATTTCCTGGACCTGGACCTGAGGTCCTTTGGAAGGGTCTAAATTTCTCAGATCCTGCAAAACATCCTGTACCTGAAGTTGGTTGACACCAACGTTTCCTGGATATTCTGGATAAAATGCAAAATAATCGCGGTCGCGATTTTCTTCGGAAAATGTGGTATAGAGTTTATGACCGTGGTCAGTGACGGATTGTTATACTTTTTTTCCTGCAAGGTATCGGCAATTCAAACTACCTGGAGAGGTATTGATTCAAATGTTTGACTTTTTTCTGGAATTTAGCGTAAGGAAAGGGTCAAGCAGGGGGATTGGAGGGAGCCTGAGAATAAACAAATGCGAAAAACGCCCTCTAACACCGAACGGTTTGATTCTACTAAAATTCGAACTCATGACTTTCAGCTCATGACCATTCACTTGACTTTGTAACCTTGAAGCTACGAGCTCTCCTGATTCATAAAGTAGAAATATGTTCATAATAAAACCATCCATATATTTATAAATCATGATCACATTTTTCCTAGCCTTTTATAGATATATCTTTTGAACTCGTAGTTCATAGTATCATTATTTTTCGAAGTGAAAGCTTAAGGTTCCTTTCAATAAATTCTCAGGCCATTGACATGTTTTTCAATAATCTGCCTTCAGTGTTTTTTTTATGTTTTGCATTTGCAAATTATTTGATATGAAAATTATTTATGTTTATGTTTTTTTCTGGGTATTTAACTGAAAGCGCTCTAGTGAATTCACATATGACCTACGTTCATTATAGAGTAAATGCACTATTTTGAAGTCTTTCGAGTAGTTTCGATTTGAATGAAACTAAAATGCAAGAATTTAGCTTTAATTCGAAAACAATGATCATTAAATTTCAAACAAATATTTCGATTTTCTTCCCAAAAAGAGATGAAACGAGTGATCACAGTGGTGGCAGCAATCTCGCTAGAAGACAATCCGCCTTGATTAGCGCGTATTTTCCACCCTAGCCGTTTCTACGCTCGCGTCGGTGTAAGTACGTGTCATTCGAATAGATTGCTCAGCTGTTGTACACACCCTCCGAGACACTTACTGGCAGCTTGAGAACGCAATTAAAACATTCTTTCTGGTTGTCTATTGCACTTGACGATGAACCGACACAATCACGCTCTTCAAACATTAATAGCTGCTATGCAATTAATTACACATCACTGGTTCTTCGCATCCCATGAGTAACACCACTAGGCACAAGAAATAAGGAGAAGAGACATAGAGCACGGTGTTAAACCATAATAGCATCAGCATAGAAGAGGCTGCATTCAAACAGTTTGTATTAAACTTACTCCACATTCAACTTCTGAAAAACATACAAATTCAGGCATGTTGCACACACACAAGCAGTGAAAACTGCATATTCCAGTTCTTAGAAACTCTCAAATAATATTTTATTCAACGAATTAAATTAAAACTTATTTTCCGACACTGCATCTCAAATTGAATTCCGAAGATGAAAGAAGTGAGCCAGAAGGGAACGGAATAGCTTCTCGTCTTCTTGCCACTCGGAACTCAGATTCTCCTGCGAGGAGGGGTTTTCTTCAGAAGCTACCGCACCGCAATGGGTTCGGAATGCTGTCCCGAACGAACGCCGGAGAGAAAAGCGTACAGCTTTCGAATCCAGCCAGCCGAACGGAGTCGGCTCGGTTCGTCCACGCCTGTTCCGCCTGGTCAGACCCTCGCGTAACTTTTCAACACTCCCCCCTCATTTGGTATTCATCGTACACAGTTGCATTTACGAGTGTTTTAAGTGCCATCAACCGAGCGCAAGCTCAAGTGTATTCATTCATCCGATCCTTCACGGCCAAAGCTATGATTTTTTTTGTCTAGCCTTACTGGAGAGTTTTTTGTTTGTTTGTTTGCTTCCCTATTTCGGTAGGCGATCTGTGTGCTCTAGCCAGGATACGATTTGGTGTTTGCTATTTTGGTCAACAATTCTGTAAAGCTGTTTATTTCATTTCCAATTCGTTTGGAAAAATTAATTTAATTCATAAAACCTTTTTGTTAGTGTTTCATCCTATTAGCCGAAATGTAATAGAGAAAGTTTTTCGATTTTCAACTTCTCGAATCAATTTCTAGTAAAAACGTTCAACACAGTGTTTTTATTGGTACCCGAAGCGAGGCCGAGTTGCGCTTCTGATTTCCACCCGATAGTGCACAACTTGAAACTTTTACGATATCAAACCAAATTTATTCGGGAGTAACAAGTCGATGTGATCTCATATCGCAATCGAACCGAACGAGTACGGGTGCCAACTTCTCTTGCCACATAGGAGCAAGGCCATTACAAAGAACAACAAGAGCTTCCTCAAGAATCAACAGTCACTTGAAAGTACCACGTACCTGCTGTAGTTTCCCCTTATTAAGCATCAAATTTTCCCCGCACCGTACCTTCTTCTCTTCACCGGTGTTAAAGTTGAATCGACTGACGACGATGACGGTAGCTCGAAACGATGGTGCAAATGAGCTGACGAGGACCAGGACGAGAACGACGACGCTAGCAGTGATGATGGTTGTAATTAATTTCGAGTTTTAAAGCAAACATTCTTACGGTTGATACTGTGTACGTGTGTATGCGGTGCATGATGCCAGCAGATGGTGCTTTCGATTCGGAAGAACGAAAGGTGCCGGTGGAGGTTGGTTTTCGATTTTCTCATTTTCTAACACATCTTGCATCAGTGAAGTACCGACCGATTTTAAACCGTAATAAGGCTACGTTCGTCAGTGGGGTTACGGTTCTGTTTGGTTATACTTCAAAACTTTGGTTCAGTTAAAAATTGATAGTTTGGTTTGGCCTTAAACGTATCACGAAGACACAGGAAGCGACGAACCCGATTTGTTATTTTACGAGAAGTTTTATAAAAAAAAAAAAAAAAAATAAACAACCATTCAAAATTGGTCGCCTTGAGACACGTTCTGCAATAAGCCAGACTTGTTTAGTTGTCTTTTTTTTGTAAGATTTGGACCACTGCGACCATTATTTTGATTTTTTGTGGTAGTTGTCTTACAGTCACAAGATTGTTTATAGTTTTTATGAGTGTAAAAAGACTAGAATCACTGCATATGCAATTATAAGAGGAACAAATTTCTACTAGGCACACAAACTAATTGACCCCCTATCTGTACGAACGAGAACATACAGTTTGTACCGTGCTGGACCGAAATCCGTACACCTAAGCACATGATAATTTTCGACGGTCAATATAAATTCAAGAAATCACATATTGCTTTTTACTGACATGATTACTTATAGGTCTACTTATATTTTATCACTATTTTCAAGCAAAATGATAAAAATCACTCTGAAACTCGAAAAAATCATGTTTAAATAGAACATATTTTGAATCGAAATCCGTTCACAGTTTTTTGTCTGAATCAAAACCCATACACTTTTGAATCGAAATCCGCACACACGCGACATAGACTGGATTAGAGTCCATACAGAAATAAATCAAAATCCGTATAGATATAGAAGTACATAAATGAACATCTTTTACTTATAATTTATCTTTAAATTTACGAATAAATATATTTTGAGGATCAATTGGTTCCTGAAGTTTCACACGGTTTTTTCTATTTTTTTATATCAGCTGAAATAGCGCAATTTTCGTAGCGTTTCGTTGCGGCACCCCTTATTGTAGCAACCGGAACGCCGGAACCTCTCGAAGCTTCCCGGTACGACTTTCCCTAGCGCACCTCAGTCACAGCTCCTTCGAAATTGCTTGCCGTATATTTATACTTGTTTTCTTCCATTATATGCTGAAAACAAGAAGAAAGTTCAACAATATATGCATGATACACACGCTGTATCGATCTCGATTCAAGCAATTAACAAGGATCAAAATCCGTACGTCACAGTTTTTGTTGAATAAATACAATTTACACTATTCACCAGACAATATACAGCTCGAAAATGACGAAGACTTACCTTTTCCATCAATCTTAAGAAGATTCACAGAGTAAAACACGTATATCCCACTTGAAAAACTTTTTCATCCGAAGAACGTTTTCTTAGTAAATTCTCTAACGATACAAAGAAATGACAACTGAAACCGATACACGATTGATTTTTTATTTTTATTATTTTTATTTCATGGCCTACTGACGCATAGTTTAATTTAACAGAAGGCCAACAGCTCAACGGACATGTACATGTAACTAACATATGAATTTTCATTTTTATAATGCTTAAAATTGAAGAAAAACGTCAAGGTGTACGGATTTCGATCCAGCACGGTACACTGTCTAATACACAACTTATATTAACACGATGCTCCATAAATTAGTAGACTGAATTTAAATCTGCATCCGCGGCGACAGTCGAACACAAGTAGCGTAGACGCGAGCTGTTTTCTGCCACTTGTGAACAAGTTTACGTTTACGGCAACCAAAGCGCATGCAATTAGCAAGCGAAAATTTCATTCTAATGTTGCACTATTTTCAACTGCCGAGCGATGAACTTCCTCCTCTGAATGAACGTGTGTTCCGTTTGTACAGAAGTAGTGCGAAAAACTAGTTAGCTTTAGATGCCGACAAACATTTGTTGTCGATCTCTCGCGGCTTGTGTTTGGAAACGAATGTTTTTGAATAAAGTTGCACTTATGTTTCGACTAAAATTAGACGGTTTGATTAAATTGAGTGTTTCAGAATTTCTCTTTCATCGACAATCTATCAGCTTATTACAAAAAATATCATTTTTATGACGATCGCATAAATAAACAATATAATATTTTGAGGATGATGTCACTCAACAAAATGCCTAGAAATATATAATGATATAAAAAAAATAACACTCCAAATCGAAAATAGTGGGAGAGTGGTACCCAAGACAAAATCGCATGGTAGACGTTGGACTACGTAAATTATATTCTTCATTGAGCTAATCAGGTATGTAATTACTTCAGTGCTTATATCGTACGCGGTCTGACCAAGACGCATTCACGTAATAACTGAATGAAATTCGCAATTGCAATAATCGGCTTTTTTCAAGGCAAGACGAAACTAATTCGATTTCAACAGAATAGTTCTGCTAATAAAGCTGAATCCTGTTTAGAAAATTCACAACTTTCAATAAAAAAGGATGTAACGTCTAAAAATAGAAAAAGTATGTAATGTCTACAAAATACTCATGCCTGCCACCAGTTATTTTTCGCCAGTCGCACATCGGCAATATGCAACACGCAAAAGTTGCACTCTTGGTATCTGTTTCAATTTCACGAAGATCAATTAGATTGTCTTCCTTCCAAGCCGCAACATGACACGATGAGTGTTATATTGTTGCATTTACGAAAGCTTCATCTATCCGGTCCTACTGTATGCCAGCACGAAATGATATTTATATTTCGTACATTCGTATCACTAAACTTTGATAAACTAGAAGAAAGTTTAGGAAAAACTTCACCAAGCTGTAGGGCAAAACCTAGGTTTAACAATGTTATTTTCGAAGGAAATTAGTCAAGAAATCCAAAAAATTATCACCTTTAGGTGGCAATGTTTTCAGATATGTTCATTCGCAGTTGAAAAATTAAATTGCATTTTCCGGGAAATGAGTATACAGCAAGGTCTTTTTACACGGTTTTTTTACGATGATTTTAAGTCGTTTTTTTTTAAATAACGCGGTTTTTCACACGGTTCTTTTTTGGAGTTACAGTAAGTAACACCACGTTAACAGACACTTTTGTTGGACATTTTTACACGTTTTTCACACGATTTTTCTTACGACGTTTTTCCCAAATAACGCGGTTTTTACACGGTACGTATCCATCGTGTTGAAAAAATACTTTTCTGTATTTTGTTTGAAAACTAGATAATTCCAACGTATTTCTAAGAAAATTCAAAAAACATTTATCACCCCGAGATAATATGAGCCAAACTCGAGTTACATCAGTTTTAAAACAAAAAATCAAATTCACTCCGGTTTGCTTCTGATTTCTTTTTCTGTTTAGCTAATATCTCTGGAACTTTTTAGATTGTGAACACTCTGGATGATGCGAAAAGCCAAAGAGTTTTGCAAATATATAAATTTTCATCACATTTTCGATCATACCAGTTACTTAGATATCCATAAAAACAGTTTTTTTTAACTTGGAGATTTTGAGTTCTAACTTAAACAAAAAAAAAATGTTCTTTAGTGACATTTCTCGAGGGATAGAACTTCGTCACTCGGAATTAGGGTTTATTTTTGTTTTACCACAGACTGTAAAAAAATATTGTTCATCAAGCACAAAAACAATTGACAACACTACCTCTCAAACAATAATATAATCTCTGGAAACATGCCTCAATTCATATAAATCTTAATCATTTATGGAAATATAACCAAAAGGAAACTAGAAAATTTTACCTTAACTGAGAAATATGAAGTTGCTTGCTGTCAATGCTGTTTCTGGTGTAAAAATAATTAAGAGGTGAGTGTCTACGTTGGGTCTTTGTGATGTTCAAGTTAAACTTAAAAATCACGAATTAATAAAATAACTGTTCTTTGTGGATATTCAAGCAACCGGCAAAACTTCTGGTCAAAATTTATATATTTTCTGACTTGCTTGGCTAATACTACTTCCAACATTACCATCCAGCATGTTCATAAATGAAATTATTCCATATCAGAACTAGGACTAGGAATTAGATGCAAACCAGGGTGAATTAGAATTTGTTTCTAAAAATGCTTTAATTCGAGTTTCACCCATAATACCACTGAGTGATAAGTGATTTTCAAGTAAAATACTCTCAAAAGCGCAATGGATTAGTCAAATTTGAAATTATAATAGTGCAATTCAATTTTTCAAATGAAAAAAAAAACATATCGAAAACCCTGCAGCTAAATTTAGTTTTTTTCAGTTTTTGGTTTCATTTCCTGGGAAACGAGAAAAAAATCTCCTCCCGGAAATTTCCGGAACCCGGGAACGAAAAAAGTTTCTAAAAACTTTGAGGTTTGGAACAAAGTACGATAAAAGGTACCAAATAAAAAACATCGTATGAATTTTGTTATCAATTCGCTTGAAATGCGGTTATAAAAAAATTGCATAACCAAGAAATTCGCGATCGGTTTTTGTTACAAATATTTACAGAAAAGAAGAACATGCACACACTGTCCGTCGAGATAGGTTCAGGATCTTCAAGTTGTCAAATAATCGCTCAATCATCCGTTGAAGTCCAATATTACAAGCTCCTTCTGTGAACTTTACTTAAGTCCGCTGATATGGCCGCAGGTGTTTGCTCAAGAGTAAGTATAGATGGGTTCCGGTACTTGCAAATCGTTTTGTTCGGCTGATCCATCTGCTCAGGGCCGGCGGTTGATGTGGGTAGTATTGGTAATAGTTCTATATCCCTGTGGGTACCTACGGAATTATCGGACAAAACCAAAAAAAAGTAATGTTTTCTATGTGATTTCATGTATTTCTAAGCGATTTGCTATCAAAAAAAATTCGATCTCGAAAACTTCAAACTTCAAGAGTTACTCTAGTAGATTTCTTTCTTTGATAAAAACGTAAGACTTCACTACTGTAAGTGAAGCCTTACCAGAAGTCCGATTAAGTTTAAATTTTGGATAGAGAAAAAAGTTAGAGAAAAAAGAAAAAATGCACAAAAATTGTTGATTTTACACGCACTAACGAAACAACTCATGCAGCATCAATCATAGTAAGTCATGAGTCAGCAAAAAAAAAAATACTCGAACTCTAACTGTGATGGCGAAAACAGTGAAACTACTTCATTCTTGCGCACACTTGTTCGAAAAACGATACCCCGCCGCGTCAAAAACCGGATATCGTGCAACACTTCCTGAATGCTGGATAGGCCCGTTTCGGCATCTACAATATCTTGGTAATATTGGACAACACTGAAGGCATCGAAAGAGGTTCCGAACGGCCGACGACCCTGAGCGATAAGAAGCTCAAAAGGATGTTGAAGAGGAAGACCGAGGGTAAAGTAGCTACATGGTCGAGAGATTGGTGCCACCGGCCAAACTGTAGAAAAAAACCTGGCGAACATGAATGGCAACAACTGGCAAGGCATTTCGTATTTTACATCCTGCACGAAGAAAGTGAACTCCGAGGTGAAGATCATTCGACACACAAAGTTCCCCAAGAAGGTGCTACTGTGGCTGACAATCAGCGAGAAAGGGATGTCAAAGCCGCTCTTCTTTCGCTCCGGACTGGCCGTGAACAAGGGAATTTATAGTAAGAAGTGCCGATCGGAAGTTGCGTCGTTCTTCAAGAAATACCATAAGGGCGAAAAAACGGTGTAACGGCTTGATCTGCCCACTACTCGAAGCAATCGATGGAGGCGATCGAGCGTGCCCTAGCTTCCCCTTATCAATAAATTCTGGGCAAAACCGAAGCGTACGCTCTACTCCAACAATTTTGTCGCGAAAATTGATAAATGAAACGAAGAAAGAGCTCAAAAATATGCCTACACGCATGATTTTGCCCGCCATGGCGATTGTTTCGCTTAACTGCCACCAGGCTTTGTTTTGCTCATCTTCATCTTGAAAAGAAAACATTTTTCTTCTCTCTTAACAACTGTGAGCTTACATTAAATGTGTATCACACCATCTGCTGTAGAGAAAGCGCAGAGTAATAGTTTCTCTGACGAAAAAACGCTCCCAATTTAAGAGAGTAAAAACCCAGTGAAACTTTTGTTAATTGCTCATCTGCGCACGCAAGAAAAGTGAAATAAATTGCACGGCGATCAACAGAGCATTGCGTTACCGTTCTCATCGCTCTGGGGTGCGGCAAAAACAGTATAAAACCGAACTTTCTGCAGAATACGCACCCATGGTGAGTTGTGAATCTTCCTATAATATTAAATTCGAAAACGGTTAGGATGCGGCTTCAATGTGAACCTAAATGTTTTGATATTTGGCCAACCTCTCTTCTAGTAAAGAAGAAGCTAACGAAAACTATTCCCTCTAAAACTGAGAGAGCAAACAAATGTTTACCCCTAACACGCGATGATTAAGAGTGAAAAGGAACTCTGCGTCTGGAATACTCTATGCCTAAGTGTGGATAATTACTCACTCTTAGTGAGAGAAAGTCTAGTTCTCCATGGAGTTTGGCAGGTAGAGAAGAAAATTTGAGCAAAAATCAAGAGAACGGAAGAAGCGTGACTGCCACCCATGAACCTTCCCTATTCCTTACTACTTATTCGGGAAAATAGTGTGACGCCGGCCCTGCATCTGCTTTTTGTTCCGTTTTGATCAAGTAGTGGACTTGAATAATTGCGCTCCAGGTAGTTCTGGAGTGGACGAAAAATTTTTGTTGATCAAGATCTTTATTCGTCACCTTTCGATTCTCTACACAAGAGTGTTATACATTGAGTTAGAAATGGAAGTGTCAAGCTCTTTCGTTTGTAGATATCCATAAATTACGTAACACTCATAGGGGGGTGGAGGGCGGGGTTTAAGATCAGTGTTACGTAACAAAAAATCTCCGGAGAGATTGTACAAAAATTAGCATTTTAACTTAGCAAATTCTTCTACAAAGTTACGTTATTTTTATGGGTGAGTAGGCGTTGGCGTTAATTTCCGTTACAATTTTCACGAAACCATTGAACATATGAACAAAATAGGCTTAAGCGCCCTTATGGAATCATTTAGTATTGTATGTTTAGTAAACTTAGCTAGATTCATCCTGAATTTCGTAAAACAAACCATTTCATGACCCCCCCATATTCATCACACTGTTAATCATGAATGAATCACATTATCATGAATGAACCGCCGTAGTTGTTTACGTGCAAAATTGGTGACCTAGGTAACCACTGCAGGGCAATGGCTTGAATCCTATTTGACACACCGAACTTTATGTATGAAGATAGGAATGCAGTTTGCCGTTTAGTTGATAAATATCTCTGGAGTCCCGCAAGGTAGCAATCTTGGACCGCTACTCTTCATGTTATTTATTAATGATATTTCTCTACAACTTCCGAATAGTAACCGCAAATTATACGCCGAAGACGTTAAAAAAATTTAAGTTGTGAGAAATACTTCGGATTGCGTTGAGCTTCAGCAACTAGTGGAAATTTTCAGTCAATTGTGTTCCAGAAACCATCTTTCTATAAGCATTCAGAAATGAAGTGTCATCTCCTTCTATCGTCCAATCTAATCGATATTACTTAAATATACTATTTCAGGTCAGCCTCTATCTAGAGATTTGAGATTTATTGTGGATATAGCATTTTCTTCCAAGCTACACTACAATGAATTCATATTTAATCTTTTCCCAGTTAATCTTGATTTTTTTCTTTCTCTTGATGCTCTGATGAGTTTTATTACTTTTAGATGACTAACCTCTGTCTGTTAAATATATAAAGTGTTCTAATTTTCGTATTTGTAATTTCTGTTGATAACTGACGATTTTCATTTTTTAATTCACCCCTGATCTCAGTCTGAACCTATTTCCAGAACTCGAATATGGATTAAGTTTTCAACTGTTTAGTGATTAAATAAAACACTTTTAAGTATTCAAACTTTATTATTGATTCCTGGATATTTTTTTATTGTTTATAGATCCCGCCTTCAAGTAACTCTTGTATTCCTTCAACGTTCTGGTATTTTAGAAAATTTCGTTGTTCAGTTAACTTCTGAATAATTCTTGTTTTTTTTTTTTATCAGTTACCGTTAGTTATTTTTAAGAACATAAGTTCCGTAAACTGGGGTGACTTTGATCACTTTTTTTATTGTATCTCAAATATTTTCAGAATATACTGAAAACAATATTATTCGATATTTTTAAAATAAGTACTGGCATGCATTGAAAAAGATTCAGTCACTACTTCAAAAGTTTAGCAACATTTTTGCTGTTTTTAAATATGCTCTAAAAATTTTACACCAATCATCATTCCGGGGTGACTTTGATCACTTTATTGTTTTGATGAATTTGGTGTAACACTTTGCTACTTTCACTAAATTGAACAGCCTTAAGCGGCTTAAACGAGTTTATAAATATGGAAAGCAATTTGGGGGCCATTCACATTCTACGTGAACAGTTTATAATGGCGAATGTACGAGATTCATACAAAATTTTTAGAATATATATGAATTGTTATCCACTGAGAGAGAAGGTGGTCTAAAATCATCAAAAACTAGTCCACGAGGAATATGACTTATGCAATTGGCCAAATTTGCATGTTACTTCACGTCTTGGGTTTTTGTTAAGAAGAAATATGTAATACGCTGTGGAGAATATTGGGACTCAACATTGCCTTTAAGGAAAAACTTGCAAAAATAACAATAAAATGTATTGTTATTATATTTGTTCATCTTAAGAACTAATCTGGGAACAAAATAAAAAAACTTCACGTATTTCTACTTGTTGTTTTGAAACTGCTTGAACCGATTGTTTGTAGGCAACAAAAATCGCCAAAAATACACCTTATTTTCAATTAACTTTAGCATGAAAAACACTTTTTAAATAGCAGGAAATGCATGAGTAGTAGTAATGCGAACATATATCCACGCATTCAGTGAAGATTACGACAAGTCCCAAGCACTACGAGCGCTTTTTTACCACATTTTCAAAAAAGAGGTACAGTGATCAAAGGGGTGACTCAAAGTCACCCCAGTTTACGGTTTTAATTTTTCATCTTATTATCAGTCTTTTTAATAAGGAAATTTGGCGATTGTTAAAACACTGCTAACCTAAGACTATGCTCCAAAACCATATTTCAGTTGTTTTAGTTTTGTAACCTCAACGCATTGCTGATTTTTGTATTGAGAAGCTGTGAACACTTCTTTATATAATGCTGTAATTCAGTGTCAATTAAAGAGCATTTCTTAACAATGACTTTTCCATATTCAATTACTTTTTTTAAGTCACATTCCTAAACGAACTGCTCTGTTGGTTCTCAACTCTCTCTTACCAGAAGTGATATTTTATTCCACCTCCGGGGGGTGTGTTAAGTATAACTACAACCCCCCTGACCGTACGCACAGCTATTTTTTCAAGCCTATTCCAGCTGCTTCTTCGTTAAAGTTTTTCCATTTATTTTGAGGCAAGATAAAAACTTGTTGCGCGAGTGCACACAGATTGGCAGCCAACTTAAAGCATTCGATCGTTTAGAAGTTCAAGGTGTATATATTTCTAACCACTCACACATATAGCGAATAAATCTCACCGAAAATTTCATAGCGAACGTATGCGGTAAGATTTGCCATGCCTACATCCTTGGTATTCAAATTTATTAGAAAGGAACACAGCGAGCGGAAGTAGGACCTTTCCGGACGGACAGCGTGTGCAGTCAAATACAAGTCACGTCAGTCGGAGCCTGGCCCCGGTAGGGCAGATTTTTCATCGCCTTCAGCTGGAAAGTTTTGCAAATAGCAGATAGCGAGCGAATCACCGCAACTGCTGATGTTGCTGTCAGGATTCGTCAATTTTTCTTTACCTTAGGTTTCCGCTCTTCGTTTGGTTGAGAGCTGCTGCTTCGGCACTTTTCGCTTTCGCTGCCATGTGGTGGAGGGGTTTGATGGATTGTGTGTGTTTTGCTGTTTAAAGCCTTATTTTGCAGTCAAATCAAGGAGCAAAACTAGTTTTGAGATTTTGAGCATTATACTTAAAACAACAGTTTGCACTTAAATTTAGCTGCTCTTGAATCTATTTCGAAATAGACTGAAGATTATAGTACCACAGTGAGGTAGACTGAATTTTTAACTAGCTGCTTTTACTTAGAACTTTCCATGTTCGTTTCACTCACCGAGTTTACTAATAATGTTTTTTACGATGTAAACATTGCCCATCTCAAGGGGGAAGGGCTGCATTGCGAACTTTTAAGACACAGCTCTGAAAATTAGGTTTACATAGTTTAAGTTTTGTAAACAATGTACAATTCTTGAGAAGGCAGTGAATTATAATGTTTTTTTTTTCAAAATATTTTCACGGAAGCATAATGATTAAAAACATATTATGGCCGAGCGCGTGATAAAATTGGAATATTTTAGTACATAATTTTAATTAAGTCGTCTATCTGTTCGGATTTAAGAGAGATCTGGTTTCATTTATAAAGATAATTCCACGAAACCTCCATCAACGTTGATGGATAAGAACATTTAATCACTACTAACAATCGGGTGACCATCAAATCGTCCCAAAGATTCCCATCACCAGCTGTCATGTTACTATAAGTGTAGCTTCCCGAGGCACATCGCTTATCTACTCGCATTACTGAAACGCGTTGCTTAATCACCCCGTCAGCGTCAGGCAAAATCCATCCAGTACACTCCAGCAATGCATAATGAAGCGATTACTTCTATGCGGATATGCCGTTTCACCCTCTCTCTCTTTCTACCAATCCTTTCCTGGGTGAAATGCACGAATGACGACAGCTCTAGGGTTAAACGCGAACAACGAATCGACGTCAACGACGTAACAGTGGGTGCGCATAATTTCCAGCCACAAATCAGTATCGAACATCTAGCGTTTCCACAAGCTTGACCACAAATCTCCCGTCAGTCGGCTTTCACTCGGCCCTTTGTGGCGGAGCGATTTTCGGCCCCGCCACCAATCCGCTTATCGGCGGAGTACTGTTTTCCGGCGAAATGTTTCCACGTCAGTGAGATATTTTCACTATTCGCGCTCGTTGATAAGTGCCCTACAGCGAATCTAAATGCTTCTTGCCTTTCTTGGTGGTTCAATATTATCCAACACAGACGGCAATCACTGACCCAAAATTGAACACGAACAAACACAAGCTATCGATTATCGTCAGGTTGCGTTGGCCTCAACGTCAACGTTGTGCCGTCAACAACTTTGACATTGAATCCCCGACCTGCCGGGAAATTGATGCTTGGGCAATCCATCCTAATTTAGCCGACGGCTAATGACATCAGCATCAGTATCTCGACTCGACTAATATTACCGGCTTATGAAAGGTAACGAGGAACATACTGGAAAGTGTTACTGTCAGTTTGCTGAAGAGATCGGAAAATCAGGTGATGATATCTGTGGACAGGTAGGCGGTTAACAAAGTTATTACAATTTCAAATTAGTTGTACCAAGCTAGGGTATTTGTTCCATTATTCATCTTAGGCGGCATCCATAAATTACGTAAAGCTCATAGGGGGGAGGGGGGGTATCCTTGAGCGTTACAATTTGTTACAAAGGGGAGGGGGGAGGTGAGTTAAACGTTACGTAACGAGAAATCGCTGGAGAGATTCTCCAAAAACGAGCATTTTTATCAAGGAAATCCTTCTGCAGCGTTACGTAATTTCTATGGGTGGGTAGGTGTTGGCTTTACGTTTCTCTACATATGGGGGGGTGGGGGTCCAAAAATCGGGTTTTTTGCGTTACGTAATTTATGGATGTCGCCTTAGCCCATACAACCATCTGATGGTATATAGGCTCTAAAGTAAAAAATTGAAAAAAACTTCTATTTTATAACTGAATCTGTTTGGGTATCTCTCAAGGTAGGAACCTAACTAAAGCTCTATTCGAGCATTATACTGCAAAATTTCAATGATACCAATCTCCTACTCCAGAAAAGTGGAATCGTCGCTCAGCTTTACACGTTTACTACGGAATATTTCCGACAAGTGATCAAAGTTTTTCGTTCAATGACGGACCACTTACTTTCAATATTGATTGTTTAACTCATAACATATTCTCTTAATTTTTAAAATACAAATCTAAAATTTACGAATAAAAGAAGGACTCTGCTCGAACCAGCACGTACGGGCTTAGTGAAAGTGGGAACATTCAGAAGCACACCTGGAGACACTTCAATGGATAGGCCTACTCCCAGATTGACCACAAGCGGATCGACGACCGGCACTTTTCAGACGTTGTCAATATGCGGTCTTTCCAGATGCCAAATCGCCATTCATAGCACTATTTCATGGTGGGAAAAATTCGCGCTTGACTGTCCAACGTATTTAAATCTAAATCGAAGAGGAAGATACGTATGAACATCCAAAGGGTATCAGCGGAAGGAGTTGCAGCAGAGTACACTCGGAAAGTTTATGGATGTGTTGATCAACCTCTAGAAGTGGACCTGAATGAGCAGTGGAAGTACATCCACGACGCGGTCAATGAAATAGCGCGGGAGGTGATCAGCATGGCAGTAGGAATCACGTGTATAGGTGGTTTAACGCTAAGTGTCTAGAAGTGACAAAGGGAAAGAACCGGGCCTACGCTACCACGTTAGTAGCAGCAAACCGTGTGACACCTCAGATGCGGGAAAGATACCGTGAAGCTAGAGCTGCCAAAAAGAGGCTTTACCACCATAAAAAAACGATCGCGTCCTCGAGGAGGCAAAGAATTGCTTCATCAGGCACAACACTAGGAGTATCTAATAGAGCGATCAACGGAATCAGAAACCGGACTGTGCCAGTTCCTGCCATGTGAATTAGATACCGATATATCGTGAGTGTCCAGGAAGTAAGGAGAATCGTCGAAGGAAACAAAAGAGAAATAGGGGAGGAAGGACAAGCTCCAAAGCCTCGAGAGCTAGCATGGGGGCCATTTGCACCCCGACAAACATCGGGGAAATATTGGAATCCACAAGCCTTCAATATATCCTTGATATTTGTCCTCAGGCCAGCAATATTTCCCTGATGACCACCTCGATCGACTATCAAAGGACGAAGGACCTTCCAAAGGTCCCAAAATTCATAGGATGTGAACACCATGAGCTTCCTGCTAAACAACAAGTACGGCAAAGCAAGTATGCACTTCGCACTTCGCATGCACTATCACCTACCGTCTGTTGCAACGGGAGTTTCTTGCTGAGGGTACGCAGACAGCACAACCCAGCATCCTGTTGATTACAACCAACCATCAATCAGAATATTACTAGATCCGATAAAGGACGCTTCGTCCACAACGTGAGCAGCATACGCTGCGTTCAGATGAATCTCCACCATGCAAAGGGCTCTTCTAGTGTTATCAAAGATTAGCTATCTATCGCACTGATCTTAGAACCATAGGTCTACGACTCCACGACACTTAGGCGACATCCATAAATTACGTAACGCAAAAAACCCGATTTTTGAACCCCCACCCCCCCATATGTAACGAAACGTAACGCCAACACCTCCCCCCCATAAAAATTACGTAACGCTGCAGAAGGATTTCCTTGATAAAAATGCTCATTTTTGGAGAATCTACATCAACATTGTAAGAACCATAAGTGTTTGTGTCCCGTTTAATATTTATTCGCGAGTTCTTACGTTGCACTAAAATTTAAAATTTAAAGTTTGGAGAATCTCTTCAGAGATTTTTCGTTACGTAACGTTTAACTCACCTCCCCCCTCCCCTGTGTAACAAATTGTAACGCTCAAGGATACCCCCCTCCCCCCTATGAGCGTTACGTAATTTATGGATGCCGCCTTAGTTTAGGCAACAGAAACGGCAAGTTGATCTATTGCAACCAACAGTAAAATCTTAGGACTGCAATTTTGTTGAACAGAAATATTGAATTTGTTCCCACCACAGAATTTATCCAACAAGATTTGGTTGCCGTTGCCATTGCCATTGAAGTCCCAACGAGTAATGGCACACAAGCGATGATGGTTGCCTCCACTTACTTCGCTGGGGATGCGGAAGACATACTGCTTGTGTAGTACTGCCGAAGCATCAACAAGCTTCTCATCCTTGGCTGCGATGCCAACGCGCACTACATGGTCTGCAGATCTCTTTGTAGCGCCTCGACAGCGGAGAGGGTCAAAAACTGGCATGTGTCTGATGAACCCAGTTCGGTAGGTGATAGTTCATCAAATCATAGACACATCATAAGATTTGAAGCCGAGGCTATTTCTCTGAGAAGAGAACACTTTTGGAATCCAAAGAATATCAACTGGAAAACTTTTGAGGAGCTTTTGGTGAACTTAAACATTCTACCACATAAATATTAGAGCTCCAGTTGAATTGGACATCGCAGCAAGTGACCTTTAATACAGGATCACGGAAGCTTTTACTTCAAACTGTCCGTTAATGAAACGGACAGTTTGTCTGGGTGTGCCGAAGCCCTTAGCAACCTTCGTGTTCATCAGCGCTAAAATCACAACCAACTGGGAAGCATATAGAGCATCCCTTACAAGATACAACACCGAACTACACAAAGCCAAAAGGAGGTCCAGAGTTCGATTCTGTACGGAGATTCAGACTCTTCCACATTCCACACTTTTCTGGGTCGGCAGCAAACTTCGGACCGAACGTTGAAGAGCTAAAGAATCTTGGATTCGAGGCACAACACAGTGCACAGTAACAGACATATGACTTTCAAATATAGTATTTTCGTTATTTTTTGGTATCTTGAAACGGATTTTTTTTTCTGATAGATTTTGTTTAAATTGACATAAATTGACCTGAACATTCATAAAATTCTATGTCAATTTTGAAATTTTCTGTGAAAATACATTTTCGACTAAAATCTATGATTCCTTATCGATATTTTTCCACGAGCTTGTAACTACAGGAAAAAAATTCGACATCTTTGTCAATTTGTGATCGGTGAGTGAGCCATCTTCCACAAGACAAATAGATATAGAAGGAAGTTTAATTTCTACTAAATCGTACTCAATTTATTATTATACGGAAGGTTGCCTAATTGCGTATTAAAGACAACTGACTGTAATACAATGAAAGGTGTTCATCAATGTTACAGAGAATATTTTTTCTTCTAAAATAGAGTGCTGCAAATAAATAATCAAAATACAGACCCCGTTCGATTTTGGGTTGCCAAATTTGAACTACTAACTTTTGGTCGATTTTCGTTTTTTATCACCAATGAGTCTATTTTTACGTATATTTTTGAAAAACTTACAAAAAAAAACATTGTTTGTTCCGAAAGTTTTGAAAAACAACTTTTTGTCCCATAGATGATTTTCTACACATATTTGTCCCACTAGATTTTTTCTATTCTAATCGATCTCACTAATAACTAATTCCCATAAAAATAAAAACTTCTCCTTACAACGTTTGGCTACATAACGGGTATCAGAAATTCGGTACCAAAAATCACTTTGCTTGATTATTTAAATGCGGTTCGTTATATCTTTGTTCGGAATACCTAAACCTTGTGTGCTGGTTTGTAATCTAAACGCCTTTCCTTTTCGAGCATAAGAAGATAAACGCATGAGATTCATACTAATTGAAAGTTATAAGAGCTGTCTTTTCTGTGTAGCCAAAATGGTGAAAGCCTTACAACGTTAAAATATGTATAGTATCATCTGTAAAATATGTATAGTATCATCTGATACTTATTCAATTAACTAAACTTGCATCTCGACTATCGTCACCTGCTTTTAAAGACAACACGATTAGCGTAATCATTTTCGTGAAAATCAAACAGCCTTGTATCTCCAAAACGAACTTTGCATTGGGAAACATCGAACGCACGTAGTGGGACTGATATGCGTAGAAATTACCTATTGGAAGGCAAATCCTCGGCAATATTGACCCAGTGGGTATTTTTATGGAAAAGAGTGTTAAACCGCAAAACATTCAACTAGATTTATTAAAAACAGTCTATTGCAAGGTAAAACTGCTTAAAAACCCATGACTACATTTGTCATATTGGCGCAATGCGTAAAAGTATTGTAAAACTTTAACATCGTTTTTCTCGTTTGCATGATTTGGAACATGGGACAAATATGCGTAGAACGGCAGTACTGCTTTGATCATGATCATTATAATACCGGAACATAATCCAGTCCAGTCAAATCTAGAAAGCTTCAAAAGGAATTATAAAACTATTGTAGTCCTACGTTAACTATGCGGTCGTGTCTTGGATACCACCCTTCTAGTATTTAGCCTATGATGTAACCAGGACTAAATAACATACTATCCATCTTTCTGTAATAATTGGATGGGGTTAAGGTGGTTTTAATATCAAAGCTGGGTAAAAAAGACAGAACATTATCCAAAGATTCCAGACGCAGCAAGTTGCTGAACGATTTATCCTTTCATGCACATCAATATGAATATCAACAGGGAACATCTATTGAAACCGCTCTGTATTGCTTTGTAACGAAGATCGAAAAGTGAATAAATTATAAAGTAACAGCGGTCTGCGTTTTTCTTGATATTGAGAGAGCTTTCTATAACGATCTCTTGCATCAATTTACACGGCTCTACAAAATTACAGGAGTCGAAAATCATACAATGAGCTAAATTAAAGCAATGCTTTCGAGCAAAGAGATCACAGCTGAATTGGGAAATACATTTGTCACAGTACAGGCAGTGAAAGGGTGTCCTCAGGGAGGGGTTCTCTCTTCACTGTTATGGTTACTGGTGGTAGACGTTCTCCTTAACAAGCCATTAGAGGTTTGCTACGAAAACATTGCACAATGGTCCAGAAACCAAATTTAGGGGGAAATTTGGGTCTAGAGCTCTAAAGCAATGTTTTAGAGAAAAACTTTCTTCTACAAAGTTGTTACATATAATAATGCGCTTATTGAAAAATTATCAAAAATTAGGGTGATCAAAATTTTCGAAGCAATCAACTATCTAACTTTTTTATCTTTGAAGATAGAAGAAAAACTTGTTCTACAATAATATAGCTCCAATAATTTTAAGTAACTTTGCAAAAAAAAGTTTTTTTCTATCTTTGAAAACAACCGATTTATATTGAAAAAACACATTTTGCACTCTAACTTCTTTATTTCAAGTTTCACCTTTAAACTGCCTTTGAACGACTTTTAAAGCTTTTTAAGAGAAGCAATTTGCAATTCTGATATCGCCAATATCTCTATTCTACTCAAAGT